>NC_057803.1:71794488-71991566 GCF_018294505.1 Triticum aestivum | reverse complement strand
AGAGGTCGTGGTGATGGTGTTGGTCGTGGTGAAGGTCTTGGCCGTGGTGGTGGTAGAGGTCGTGGTGGTGGTCTTGGCCATGCTGCTGGTAGAGTCCGTGGTGGTGGTGGTGGTATAGGCCGTGGTGGTGGCGGTAGAGGCCCCGGTGGTGGTGTAGGCCGTGGTGATGGTGGAGGCAGTGGTGATGGTGGATGCAGTGGTGATCTTGGCCTTGGCGGCGGCCGTAGTGGAGGAATGTTCTCTTGGCTCAATGGACCATTGCCGTATGTGACTTACTATGATCTTGTTCTTTTGGCTCAATGCTTGTGTTGTCATTTTTTATTGTGTGACTAACTATTATATTGCCATTTTCATAGGTATGGAAACTATGAAGGGGGTGGAGGACACGGAGGGGGAAGGTGAGATCCCTTGGTGGTGGGAGGAGGGAGAAGAATAAGAAACTACATGGACCGTGATTTGGACAAGTATATGTGCTATGTGTGTATGACTATGTGAGGGGACTAATATTTCTGTGTATGACTATGTGAGATCCCTATGTGTGTATGACTATGTGATTTGGACAAGTATATGTGCTATGTGTGTATGACTATGTGATTTAGACTACTATTTCTGTGTTTTGAACGCCTGCATTTAATTTGGATATGATTATGTGGCATCTTTATGAATCAAAAAACAAAAAAACCAGCAGTTATTTAAAAATAGCAGTTAGTGCAGCGCCCAAGGCCAAGGCGCCACACTACATAGTGCAGCGCCTCGGTCTTCAATTGTTGGGCGCCACACAGTACAGTGCAGCGCCTATATGTTGGGTGCTGCAGTGCTGCTATAAGCAAAACTGCAGAAACAGATGCCATTTTGGCCTCCTGCAGCAGCACTCACATAATAAAAATACTGTAAACTGCACTAGTAAGAGTTCACCAACATATAACATAATAAAAATACTGTAAACTGCAGAAACTAATAACTTGAACATCATATCATTTAAAACAATTCAACATTACTTCAGGTTCGCAAACACAAATACCACACTAGTAAGAGTTCACCAACATATAACATAACCTCACAAGTTCGTCAACCTAATTAAACGGCTACAATTAACATGAACAAGCACTAATGCCTTCCGCGCGTGTTCCTGGTGGCACGCCTGCAGGCAAGCTTCTTCTTCTTAGGAGCACGAGGATCCTCTTCGTGCACTTCCTCCTCCGCCTCCGCCTCCGCCTCCTCCTCCGCCTCATCATCCAAGCTAGCCATCCGCGAGGTCCCTACGACCACCTTTGGGTTGCCTCTGTTGTCATAGTCGTTGGGCGTGTACCGGCGTCTAGGCTGCCTAGGCTTGAACACATATGCGGACCGAGCTTGAGCGTCCGCTAAAGTCATGTCATCATCAAGCTCATCGCCCTATCACACAACGAAACAATATGGTGAAGGCCGATGTCGTAATCAAGTGAGAATCACATCTAAAGGATTAGTCATACCTCTTGGGTGATCCCACCCTCATCATCCATATAAGCATATGAGGAACTCACATCGTCCCCCTCATGGTGAGGTGCGGGGTCTGATGGTGTACCAGACCTAGAGGCAGATGGTTCATCATATTCAGGATCACGGCAACCGAGAAGGTTTGATAACCGCCTTAACTTCTTGGCCTGACGCTGTAACACGAACAAGTGCGTAAGATATCAAACTTCGCAACATAGACTGGCTCTCATAGTGAATGCGATATGTACCTTGAGGAATGCTCGTAGTGAACCATCATCATTGCCAGTTCCAACCGGTGTCTTCTCCAGAATAGACTGGCTCTCATCAGCTGCTTTCTTGATCTCGGTGCGCTGCAGATGAGAAAAAATGAATGCGTTAGCCATTCAAACATGTGTAATACGGTCAACAGGAAAGTAAAGAGGGGAACACTTTACCACATAGTTAATCACCGGAACAGCAGGGACTCCTTGCCCTAGCCTGACATCTCTGTTGTACTTCCCCTTTGCTAGATCCTCAAAGTTTACGGGTTCTTCAAGAATATCCTCATTATATGCCGGCGGGCATATCTCAACTCGAGTAGTTCCAATAAACCATCGTACGTAGTTATCAAAAGCAAGTGAGTTGTGCTCACGAAGCGGGGCGCGTGCAGTGCTACGAGCTTGCTCCACACAAAGCTGGAAGCGGGTAACATACGCAGAATGATGCTTGGCCCAGTCCTTTATCTTCCGTTGCCTTCTCCTATCCAACCTGCGTGGTATAAAACCAAACATTAGCACAATCAAAAGGAGTCCTGATGATTAGACAATACGCACACATGCTCTCTTACCTATGAAGTGCTTTATCCGTGTCCACCCAATCCGGCGGGTGAGGCTGGAAAAGACCAAACTGACGATACACGCGATGCGGCAAATGAAACTCAACCGCCCAGTTGCATATCAGTGGGCACCGCATAAGCCAGAGATCCTTATCCCGCAAGCACATCGGGTTGAGGCGGAAGTCCGCGGTGTACCCCAAGCTCTCACCCGCGCCATATGGCTGCCATTCCACCTATGAAACAGGGCAACAATGCAAATTTGATAACTATTTTTCAAGCAAGCATGAGAAAGGACTAAAGTAATGACCTCCTTACCTACTCAGGCGTAATCGTGTCCAACTCGGCAATGTACTTTTGGTACATGAGATTGACATCATTCGTCATCTCGGAAACGATATCCCACTTGTAAGCCCACGTGGGGCGCCGTAATTCGTCATGTTCATCTGCATACCAAGGATCAAACCTGACGCTCTTCGGGCGTCCAACAGGCAGACGCTCCCAGCTCCATACAGAAAGTAGAAGCAGATTACCACCAATGCCTGCACTAGGTGTGATCCTGCAACACGCATCATCCAGCTACATATGAAAGAAAAACAATGTTAACTTGACAGCAAGCTTGCATTGCTAATGAATAAATGAGTTGATCACAAAACAGACCAACTACCTGTCGGTACAAGTAGGCAAGAGTCGCTGAACCCCAGCTCCATTTGCTATCGAAGACGGTAAACGCCTTCAGCCACATCCATGGAGCGTTCTTGCCAGTGGAGTCAGGAAACAAAGTCCTCGACATAATGTACCACATATACACACGAGCATGTGTCTGGATCACATCATCAGTTGCATCCGGAGGGCACGTCGCAAAGTTATTTTGAATCCACGTGAAAGCAGCTCCGGCTGCCTTCCTTTCCCTCTTCTTCTTCTCTTCTCCCTCCTCTACATCATCCTCAGCCTCGGTAGGAGCCATACCGATAAGAGCAATCATCTTCTCGCGCCACCCATCAGAATCGGTGCTCATACATAGAGGCCTCCCGTCGATAGCAAGACCGGTGATCAACGAGACATCCTCGAGCGTCGCGGTCATCTCCCCGGTCCGAAGATGGAAACTGTGGGTCTCTGGCCTCCACTGATCAACAAGAGCGGACACCAGTGGAGCGTTCAGATTCGGCGTGGACCGGCTGACCAACAGAATCCACGGGAGTAGTCCTGCCTGCTTGATGTACGGTGTGTACCGCTCATCGTAAGGCATGGCAGGACCAGAGACCCCGTGATACCGAATCTTCAGAGGTTCAAGCTTCTGCAAAAAACAAGTAATGACAAATCTTAGGGCATGTAAATTTCAACTAAAGGCAAATTTGCAAAATATTTAGATTACTCATTATTACCTTATCCTTCTCGCGCATCATGTAGGCCCGGTGTTGCACGTCGTAGACATCGTCCAGAAGCCAAACCATCCTTACAATTTCAAACAATAAACATATAAAAGTTCATCTTCATCTCAAATAAACTAAACAAAAATAGGCATCTCATATATATCTAAAAAAACTAAACAATCTAGGGTTTCAACAACAAGAATCATATATTGTGAACTAATAAATAACACTACGGTACTACCAATATGAATACACATCCTAAATCGAGCAAACCAAACAAATCAAGGGTTCCATCAAATCATGGACAAATCTCTAGAATGGCAACAAATTTACGGAGCAGAAGAAAGAGAAGGGAAGAGTTTACCTAGTAGGATGGATTGGGGATCGAATCCACGGATCAAATCTTTAGATCTGAGAGGGATGTGGGGGGATTAGATGGGGGCGCCGCCGCCGCCGCTGCTCTCTGTACAGAGAGCGGAGAGATGAAGAACTGCCTCGTCGGGCTGGGGCGGCCGCGCTTAAGTCACTGTGCAGCGCCCAAGGCCTAGGCGCTGCACGTCAAAGTGTGGCGCCTAGCTCTTAGGCGCTACACAGGTGCGTGTGGGGCCGCAACTGGACAAGGGCTGCCACACTGGCAGGATGTGCGACGCCTAAGGGGAAGGCGCTGCACAGTAGGGTGTGGCGCCCAGGTGTCGAGCGCCACACCAAAGGGTCAGCAGAGTGAATTTTTTTCCTGAACAGGTCAGTTTGTGATTTGATTTCTGCCTCAGGTCAAATCTGTGATTTCTGCCGTGAAGGCTCCTCCTCCTCCTCCTCTCATGCCATCCCCATCCTTGTGACAAGACTTCTTTCTATGCTCTGCTGTTTGCAACTACTACAATGCGAGTTCTGGATTTTTGCAACTTTTTCTTTCCTGAGGAGAACTGCAAAGAAAGTGCGTGCCATTGCAGTGGCACACCAGATGATGCTGAACAGCTGAAGCCAATCAACTGCGACTGCAATTGCATGCAAAACCGTCCATCCACTTTATCTCTTCTTTTTTTTGGGATTTTTTACCTTGTGATGGATTAAAGGCAAGAGCATATGCTTGGTCACAAGTGATGAGTTGAACGAGCAGGACCACCACATCTCCTCTTTTCTTTTGAGGAGCCCTGCCCCGGCTGCCCTATATATGTATATGTATGTGTATGCTGTGGTGTTGGCCACGATGATCTCATTCCGTTTGGTCAGCACACACACACGACATCGAAATGCTCCACCAGCTCACACAACAGCATGGAAAAGGGATCAAAAGCGTGCCGTGCTGTGGCCATCCCACTGCCCACGTGACTGACAAAAGCGCCCGACTGGTGACAAACAAAAGAGATGAAAAGGCAACTGCCGCATCCTTTTTCCCTTCATGTTTGAACAGGATGATGGATCATGGATGCGAAGACCTTTTGTTTCAACTGGGCATAGACTCTACTAAGGCCAACTCCACCGCGCGACCCCAAACGGACGTCCGTTTTGTCCTGTTTTTGTCCCTTTGGGTAGGAATTTGGGGTCGTGTCCGGGCCTGTCCTGGGATGCGGTGGCCGTGCGCCCAGCGCGCGGTCGCATCCTTTTGCCCCATCCTGTCCGTCAGGGCCAAGAATTTCCCAAATTTGCATTAAAACTAGTTTCGAACTCAAATATTTGTCTGAAAATTAAAATAGTTTTATAACCCAATTGAAATTGTCTTTAATAAAATAGTTTTACAACCAAATCGAAATTTTCTTGACTGAACATAAAATGGACAAATACATCTATTGGTACAAATACATCTATTGGTTGCCAACGTGATCCCACACGTGCTCAACCAAGTCATTTTGAAGATTCACATGAGTGTGCCAATCACGCATTGTAGGATCTTGAAGCAGATGTGTCTAGAGGGGGGTGATTAGACACTTAATGCTAAAGTTGCAATTTTTAAACTTTTTCGGTTTAAGTGGAGTTTTGGCATAATTTCAATATTCACAATACATATCAAGCAAGCATGCAAAGAGTGTATAGGCAACGGAAAATAAAGCATGCAACTTGCAAGAATGTAAAGGGAAGGGTTTGGAGAATTCAAACGCAATTGGAGACACTGATGTTTTTCCCGTGGTTCGGATAGGTGGTGCTATCCTACATCCACGTTGATGGAGACTTCAACCCACGAAGGGTAACGGTTGCGCGAGTCCACGGAAGGCTCCACCCACAAAGGGTAATGGTTGCGCGAGTCCACGGACGGCTCCACCCACGAAGGGTCCACGAAGAAGCAACCACCCACGAAGGGTCCACGAAGAAGCAACCTTGTCTATCCCACCATGGCCATCGTCCACGAAGGACTTGCCTCACTAGCGGTAGATCTTCACGAAGTAGGCGATCTCCTTGCCCTTACAAACTCCTTGGTTCAACTCCACAATCTTGTCGGAGGCTCCCAAGTGACACCTAGCCAATCTAGGAGACACCACTCTCCAAGAAGTAACAAATGGTGTGTAGGTAATGAGCTCCTTGCTCTTGTGCTTCAAATGATAGTCTCCCCAACACTCAACTCTCTCTCATAGGATTTGGATCTGGTGGAAAGAAGGTTTGAGTGGAAAGCAACTTGGGGAAAGCTAGAGATCAAGATTCATATGGTAGGAATGAAATATCTTGGCCTCAACACATGAGTAGGTAGTTCTCTCTCAGAAATAGGATGCTGGAAGTGTAGGCTTAGTCTGATGGCTCTCTCTACGAATGAAGAGGAGGTGGAGGGTATATATAGCCTCCACACAAAATCCAACCGTTACACACAGTTTTCCAATCTCGGTGGGACCGAATCAACAAACTCGGTCGGACCGAAAAGGTAAACCTAGTGACCGTTTGAGATTTTCGGTGGGACTGACATGCAACTCGGTAGGACCGATATGGTTAGGGTTTGGGCATAACGTAATCTCAGTGAGACCGATTACACAAACTCGGTGAGACCGAGTTTGGTAATATGCTAACCAGAGAGTTGGTCAGGCAAACTCGGTGGGACCGATTTGCTCTTTCGGTGAGTCCGAAAAGTTACAAAAGGGAAACAGAGAGTTTACATTGCAATCTCGGTGGGACCGATTCGCTCTTTCGGTGAGACCTAAAAGTTACGAAAGGGAAACAGAGAGTTTGCAATCCCATCTCGGTGAGACCGAGATCCCTATCGGTAGAACCGAATTGCTAGGGTTTCTGGCAGTGGCTATCACAGGTGAAACTCGGTGGCGCCGGATAAGAATAATCGGTAGGTCCGAGTTTGGCTTTGGGTTTAGGTCATATGTGGAAGTGGGAAAGTAGCTGAGGATTTTGGAGCATATCATTAAGCACATGAAGCAAGAGGCTCATTAAGCAACACCTCATCCCTCCTTGATAGTATTGGCTTTTTCTATGGACTCAATGTGATCTTGGATCACTAAAATGTAAAATGAAGAGTCTTGAGCTTGAAGCTTTAGCCAATCCTTTGTCCTTAGCATCTTGAAGGAGTTCCCACAACCTTTAGTCCATGCCACTCCAGTGTTGAACTTATCTGAAACATGCTAGATAGAAATGTTAGTCCAACAAGAGATATGTTGTCATCAATTATCAAAACCACCTAGGGAGCACTTGTGCTTTCAATCTCCCCCTTTTTGGTAATTGATGGCAACATACATCAAAGCTTTAGATAAAGATATAAAGAACAACAAGTAAAGCTTTGGAAGGACATGTAACAAGCATAGGCTCCCCCTACATGTATGCACTCATGTAAATATGAAATATAGAGGCATGTGAGAGCATAACCATGACAGAGTAGGCAATGTGTTACATGTATCTTGGCCATATGCATCAGAGCCAAAGATTATCAAGGAAAATACCTTCATGCTCATGAGTCCTTGCAAACAGTATGTACATAAGCAAGAACTCCTCATACTCATGATTTTGATGCATATACTTACCTTGTGGTCTTGAGTTGGCTTAGGATGGAATGAACCTGCACAAACAAAGTTAGATAACACAGGTACATCCACTAGCCAGAGCAAACAAAAGAAACCACAAGAATACCAAGACTGGGATGACATGTAGAGAGTGAGTACAAGGTACCACATTGGATTCAACATATCCCCAAGAATAAAGATATGCAATAAATTTGACTGATTTCTTTCCCTTAGGTGTCTTGCTCCCCCTGAATCTTACATGGGATATTGGGAGAAGATAGGGAACAGAAAATCAGAGCTGAAAGATACAAATGGATAGAACTTAATGCAAATACATGTCTTTCCCCCAAAAAGGCATGTGACATCTCTCCTCTTGAACATCAAGCATCTGGGATCCTTGAGTATTCTCTCCCCCTGGAAGTCTCTCTCTCCCCCTTAATACTTTCTCTCTTGTAGGTTTGGTCCTTGAGACTTTTTCTCTCCCTTGATGTGATCTCTCTCTCCTACAAGCTTTGATGTGATCTCTCTCTCCCCCTTTGACATCAATTTCCAAGAAGGGCTTTCTGGAATCCGTCGTATAGGTTTGGTCCTTGAGACTCAGCACAAAGCAATGGATAAAACTGTGATGCTTGTAGAGGACAAGATTCATTGAGTAGAGCTGGATCAGAAGAAATATAGAACAAGTGGCAAATTGTTTTTCCTGTTGCGAAGTCGGTGGCACTGAGAGGTATGTTTCGGTGGCACCGAAAAGATTCGGTTGGACCGAAAATTACAAGTCGATGAAACCGAGTTCACACAGAGAAAAACACTTGTCACCTCAGCTCACTAGACACGTAGGATCTCACAAAGATTTGCAATGAATTACCTGAAGGATTTGCAAGGAATTAAATGAAGAAAATGCAGAACATAAACAGAAAGAAAAGAGAAGAGACTGAAAAATCTAGATGGAGTTTTTTTTTTGTTTTTGAAAAAGAGAAAGAAACTAAACATGCATGAGATACACACAAAAAGAACACAAGAGAACTTCATCTAGAGTTGGGCGGTGACATAGTCACCTATGTTAGAGTATATTGACTTAGGAGTCAAGTGAGAACACTTGATCATAGGTCATACTCATCGTTTAAGCTCAAAATGGGGTTACCATTTTTCGTTTAAGCATCTTGATGTATTCACATCTTGTTGAGTTGCTTTGACTCATGTCTTGGAGTAAAGCTTCTCTAAGATGAAATAACATACCTTGGGTGGTGGTGTGGTTCTTGCTCATGTAGTTGAACTTGTGTGGGTGCTCAAGGTTGATGTAGCTCATCAAGAGTTGGGAGCACCACTTGGAGTTTGAGTTCATCTACCTACATGGGTTAGTTCTTGCAAGGAAGAGCACTTGTGTATCCAAAAATGACAATCATGAAGCTCAACATAGAATTTGTCAAAGGATATGTTTGAATGGTTTTGTGCTTCCTTGTCTTCAACCACCATTGTGTAGAGTCTTGGTGATGTAGAGATTGCTCAAGATGTGAGTGAGTCGCAATCTCATGGAATTAGATTCAACCAAGCACCTACATGGGTTAGACAACATGCAAGGTGCAAATATATCCAAGACATAAGATAGTTATCATAAGAGATATATCATGGATTAGTCATAAGCTCATGTCTTGCATGTATCCAATGGAGTTTCTACTCCAAGTTCGAAGCATCAATGATGTTCAATTCTCCTCTCAACCTGCAAAACACTTTCTCATCAAGAGGTTTAGTAAATATATCCGCTAATTGCTTATCGGTGCAAACATGCTTAAGATCAATGTCACCCTTAGCAACATGATCTCGAATGAAATGATGACGAACTTCAATATGCTTAGTTCGAGAATGTTGTACAGGATTATGACCAATTTTGATAGCACTTTCATTGTCACAAAGTAGTGGAACATGTTTCACATAGATCCCATAATCTTTAAGAGTTTGGGTCATCCAAAGTAATTGAGCACAACATGAACCAGCGGCAATGTATTTCGCTTCGGCGGTGGATAAGGATACCGAGTTTTGTTTCTTGGAAGACCAAGACACAAGAGATCTACCAAGAAATTGACAAGTACCCGAAGTGGAATTTCTATCAACCTTACCTCCGGCATAATCCGAGTCGGAATAGCCAACAAGATCAAAAGAAGATCTCTTAGGATACCAAATGCCAAAATTTGGTGTATGGATTAAATATCTCATTATCCTTTTCACAACCTTAAGATGGCATTCTTTAGGAGCAGCTTGATATCGTGCACACATGCACACACTTAGCATAATATCGGGACGTGAAGCACATAGGTATAACAATGAACCAATCATAGAGCGATAAACCTTTTGATCAACTGGTTCACCATCTTTGGTCAAATCATTATGTCCACTAGTAGGCATGGGTGTAGACATACCTTTGCATTCTTGCATATTGAACTTCTTGAATAAGTCCTTGGTGTACTTTGTTTGAGAGACAAATGTACCTTCCTTAGTTTGCTTGATTTGCAAACCGAGAAAGAATTTGAGTTCACTCATCATAGACATCTCAAACTTCTCTGACATTAGCTTTCCAAACTTTTCACTAAAAAGAGGGTTAGTTTAACCAAATATGATATCATCACATAAATTTGGCATACAAATAGTTCTCCATTAACCCTTTTAGTAAAAAGAGTAGAATCAATTTTACCAATTTCAAAACCACTTATAGTAAGGAACTTGGTCAAGCATTTATACCATGCTCTAGGAGCTTGTTTAAGACCATAAAGAGCTTTGTGAAGTTTGTAAACATGATTTGGTTTCTTAGAATTGATAAAACCGGGAGGTTGTTTGACATAAACTTCCTCCTCTATTTCACCATTTAGAAAAGCACTTTTGATGTCCATTTGGTACAAGGTGATATTATGGTGATTAGCATAGGCAAGTAAGATGCGAATGGACTCAAGTCTAGCAACGGGAGCATATGTCTCACCATAGTCCATACCTTCGACTTGTGTGTATCCTTGGGCGACGAGATGTGCTTTATTGCGAACCACTTGTCCATCTTCATCTTGCTTGTTGCGAAACACCCATTTGGTACCAATGATGTTGTGGTTGTTGTCGGGCTTCTCAACTAATGTCCAAACTTGGTTTCTCTCAAAGTTGTGTAGCTCTTCATGCATAGCGTTTATCCAATCCGGATCTTCCAATGCTTCTTCAACCTTCATAGGTTTAATGCTAGAGATGAATGAATAGTTTTCACAAAAGTTAGCTAAACGAGTCTTTGAGCGAGTGATTCTCCCGGTTTGTATATCATTTAAGATTTGCTCGACGGGATGATCTTTGGCAATTCTTGCTCGAACTCGTGAGAGCTTTTGCTTGGGTCTTTGTCGAACATCTTCTTCATCTTGTTCTTCTTCTTGGTCTTCTTCATTGTTGACGTTGTCGTTCTCTTGTCGTGGTGGAGAAGGAGGTTGTTGATGTTCGTCTTGATGTATTTCCTCGTTTTCTTCATCTTGGTGTGTCCCACTTGTGGATGCTTCCGTGTCAATTCTTGGTTCACTTTATCGTGAGGTAGAAGCTTCCACTTGGATGGATGAAGTACTCTCCTTCACCTCCGTTGGACGAATTTTGCCAATGGACAAGTCTTGGATTGCTTTTGAAGGGTCTTTGTCTCCTACATCAATTGGAAATTGCTCTACTTGCGAGCCATTAGATTCATCAAACTTCACATCTACCGTCTCTTCAACCTTTCGGGTGACATTGTTGTAGACACGGTAAGTGTGAGAGTTTGAGCCATAACCAAGTAGGAAACCTTCATGAGATTTAGGAGCAAACTTTGAACGACGATGCTTATCAAGAATATAGCACTTTGAGCCGAATACTCGAAAGTATCCAACTTGGGGTTTGTTACCGGTGAGAAGCTCGTATGCCGTCTTGCCGAGTAGCTTGTGAAGATATAAGCGATTTGTTGCATGACAAGCTGTCTCAACCGCTTCTTCCCAAAAGTGCTTCGGCGTCTTGTATTCATCAAGCATCGTTCTTGCCATTTCGATGAGCGTCCGGTTCTTCCTCTCAACAACTCCATTTTGTTGAGGTGTGTACGTAGACGAGAACTCGTGTGAAATCCCTTCTTCATCAAGAAAGGTGTCCACATTTGCGTTCTTGAACTCCGTTCCGTTGTCACTCCGAACCTTCTTGATCTTCACGTCAAACTGATTTTGGGCCTTCCTAGCGAAGTTTCTGAAGATCTTCTGGACCTGCGACTTGTCATTAAGAAAGAACACCCACGTAAATCTTGAAAAATCATCAACTATAACTAGACCAAAAGAATTTCCACCGAGACTCTTGTAGGCGTTGGGACCAAAAAGATCCATATGAAGTAGCTCGAGTGGCCTCCTTGTGGTCATGATGTTCTTCACGGGATGTCTTCCTCCAACCTGTTTACCTGCTTGACAAGCACTGCAAAGTCTATCCTTATCAAATATGACATCGTTAACTCCAAGGATATGATTTCCTTTAATAAGCTTGTCAAGGTTTCTCATGCCAACGTGACCTAGTCGTCTATGCCACAACCAACCTTTTGAGGATTTAGCAATAAAGCAAGTTTTAGGTTGTGCCTTTTTAGAGAAATCAACAATGTAAAGATCACCTCTACGCATACCGGTAAAGACCATTTTATGATTGTCTCGACGAAATACTTGGCACTCTACCTCAGTAAATAGGACATTCAAACCGAAATCAGCAAGTCTAGATACTGAAAGTAAGTTGTAGCCAAGAGATTCAACGAGCATGACATTTCGAATGGAACTATCATGTGAGATGGCCACCTTACCAAGGCCAACCACTTTACCCTTTGAATTATCACCAAAGGTGACATATTTTCGAGGGCCGTCATTTTCAGCAAGCTCACGGAACATCTCTTCATCTCCGGTCATATGATTAGTACATCCACTATCAAGAACCCATTCCTTTCCTCCTGACTCATATCCCCGAAGATTTGCCATAAGACCAAAATGTCTCATTGCATCATCAAGATCGAAGTCACTATCATCATCATCATCATAGTATCCATGTTCACCATGATCTTGTGACTCATCATTTCCTAGAGAGGGTAATTCATTAGATAAATGATCATCAAAGTGGTCACCTTTATGAATTCTTATAGCATATGATATCACTAATGATTCCAACATCTCCTTTAGCATGCTTAAGATTGGTAAGTTCAAATAGACAATTACCAAAACTAGGATCACTAGAGTTCATCTTACTCAAGGCAATAGATTTATGGAGAATTTCATCCAAAGTTTTCAAGGAATGATCGGGAAATCGTTCCTCAAGAAATTTCCATATAGTATAGGCACAATTAAGAGTAGGCAAACTAGCAATCAAATTTTTGGGCAATCCTCTAATGATGAGCTCAATAGTTCTAAGATTGCGAATCATGTCAATATCTTCATCTAGGGTAGGATGCAAAGGATCAATATGAGGTGCACAAGGGCTAGCAATATACTTGTTCAAATGATATTGATTGAAAATTACAAGCATCTCATTTTTCCACTCATGAAAATACTCTCCATCAAGAATAGGCACTCTATGTCTAAGACTCCCTAAGGTAGACACATCCATCTTCCTCCAATGGTGATTAAACCAAGGCAATGGAGACCAAAACTCTGATACCACTTGTAGGATCTTGAAGTAGATGTGTCTAGAGGGGGGGTGATCAGACACTTAATGCTAAAGTTGCAATTTTTAAGCTTTTCGGTTTAAGTGGAGTTTAGGCATAATTTCAACATTCACAATACATATCAAGCAAGCATGCAAAGAGTGTATAGGCAGCGGAAAATAAAGCATGCAACTTGCAAGAATGTAAAGGGAAGGGTTTGGAGAATTCAAACGCAATTGGAGACACGGATGTTTTTCCCGTGGTTCGGATAGGTGGTGCTATCCTACATCCACGTTGATGGAGACTTCAACCCACGAAGGGTAATGGTTGCGCGAGTCCACGGAGGGCTCCACCCATGAAGGGTCCACGAAGAAGCAACCACCCACGAAGGGTCCACGAAGAAGCAACCTTGTCTATCCCACCATGGCCATCGCCCACGAAGGACTTGCCTCACTAGCGATAGATCTTCACGAAATAGGCGATCTCCTTGCCCTTACAAACTCCTTGGTTCAACTCCACAATCTTGTCGGAGGCTCCCAAGTGACACCTAGCCAATCTAGGAGACACCACTCTCCAAGAAGTAACAAATGGTGTGTAGGTAATGAGCTACTTGCTCTTGTGCTTCAAATGATAGTCTCCCCAACACTCAACTCTCTCTCATAGGATTTGGATCTGGTGGAAAGAAGGTTTGAGTGGAAAGCAACTTGGGGAAAGCTAGAGATCAAGATTCATATGGTAGGAATGGAATATCTTGGCCTCAACACATGAGTAGGTAGTTCTCTCTCAGAAATAGGATGCTGGAAGTGTAGGCTTAGTCTGATGGCTCTCTCTACGAATGAAGAGGAGGTGGAGGGGTATATATAGCCTCCAAACAAAATCCAACCGTTACACACAGTTTTCCAATCTCGGTGGGACCGAATCAACAAACTCGGTCGGACCGAAAAGGTAAACCTAGTGACCGTTAGAGATTTTCGGTGGGACTGACATGCAACTCGGTAGGACCGATATGGTTAGGGTTTGGGCATAACGTAATCTCGGTGAGACCGAGTTTGGTAATAAGCTAACCAGAGAGTTGGTCAGGCAAACTCGGTGGGACCGATTTGCTCTTTCGGTGAGACCGAAAAGTTACAAAAGGGAAACAGAGAGTTTACATTGCAATCTCGGTGGGACCGATTCGCTCTTTCGATGAGACCGAAAAGTTACGAAAGGGAAACAAAGAGTTTGCAATCCCATCTCGGTGAGACCGAGATCCCTATTGGTAGAACTGAATTGCTAGGGTTTCTGGCAGTGGCTATGACAGGTGAAACTCGGTGGCGCCGGATAGGAATAATCGGTAGGTCCGAGTTTGGCTTTGGGTTTAGGTCATATGTGGAAGTGGGAAAGTAGCTGAGGATTTTGGAGCATATCATTAAGCACATGAAGCAAGAGGCTCATTAAGCAACACCTCATCCCTCCTTGATAGTATTGGCTTTTCCTATGGACTCAATGTGATCTTGGATCACTAAAATGTAAAATGAAGACTCTTGAGCTTGAAGCTTTAGCCAATCCTTTGTCCTTAGCATCTTGAAGGAGTTCCCGCAACCTTTAGTCCATGCCACTCCATTGTTGAACTTATCTGAAACATGCTAGGTAGAAATGTTAGTCCAACAAGAGATATGTTGTCATCAATTATCAAAACCACCTAGGGAGCACTTGTGCTTTCACGCATCTCATGGTGGAATTGGGCAAACTGTTCAAATGTGGCCGGGTCTTGGTGCAGGGGCTCAATATTTTCACCTTGATAATCAAATCCTTGGTCGAAGATACTCTCATCACGCTCGTCCTCGACGATCATGTTGTGCATGATCACACAAGCAGTCATCACCTCCCAAAGCTTCCTTTCATCCCATGACAGTGCAGGGTTTCGAACGATACCCCGCCAGGATTGAAGCACACCAAAAGCACGTTCCACATCCTTTCTAACACTCTCTTGCATTTGGGCAAATCTCTTTCTCTTCTCACCTTGGGGTTTCGAGATTGTCTTCACAAAAGTTGACCACTGATGATATATACCATCTGCTAGATAGTATCCCTTGTTGTAATGGTGGCCGTTGATCTCAAAGTTGACAGGTGGGGAGTGGCCTTCTGCAAGCATCGCGAAGACTGGAGAACGCTGCAGCACATTGATATCATTGTGAGAACCTGCCATGCCGAAGAAAGAATGCCATATCCAAAGATCTTGTGATGCCACCGCTTCTAATATGACAGTGCACCCGTTAACATGCCCCTTGTACTGGCCCTGCCAAGCAAATGGACAGTTCTTCCACTCCCAGTGCATACAATCTATGCTGCCAAGCATACCTGGAAAGCCTCTAGCTGCGTTGGTCACCAACAATCCCTCTGTATCAGCGGCAGTTGGCTGCCTCAAGTACTCTGGGCCAAAGACCTCGATCGCAGCCTGGCAAAACTTGTACATTGACATCAGACATGTTGTCTCACTCATACGCACATACTCATCCACCAGATCGCCTGGAATTCCGTATGCAAGCATGCGGATGGCCGCGGTGCATTTCTGGTAGGAGGAGAATCCAAGCTTGCCAAGGGCATCCGTCTTGCACTCGAAGTATGGGTCATGAGCAACCACTCCCTCTCGGATACGATTGAACACATGCCTGGCCATACGAAAACGGCGACGAAATTTATCCGGCCTGAAGAGCGGGGTGTTGGCAAAGTAATCTGCATAGAGCAGGGCGTGGCCTCTCTCCCTATTGCGGTTCAGGTTGGGAGCACGGCCAGGGACTGACCCCCTGTACCGAGGAAGCTGCCGTTGAATATGGTCGTGAACGACCAGTGCAGCCACCACAAGATCGTCATCATCCGACGACAAATCGTCCGATGAACAAAGGAAGTGATGGTAGAAAAACTCGTCTCCACTGTCCATACCTTTGTTGGCAAAAGGTCGAACACCTTGCGCTCGTAGTGGCGAAGAGGCCGCGATGATCACCTCGACGCAGCAGGGTGGTTGCCGGCCGGCTACAGGCCGCTCTGGAGCTCTCGTGGGAATCTGCCTCGGCCGCCGTGGTACGTCGCCGGCAGTCGTGTCCCCTCTGCCACCGGCAAGGATGGCGAGGGCCAAACCTCCTCCGATCGACGACCAAAACTATGGCGGAAGCGTGGGCGTGGTGGCGGCCATGTCGAGACGTGGTTTGGTACGGACGGCGGGGGGCTGCGCGGTGAGGAGGCGGCCGGAGAATAGCGGCGGCGCCGGCGGCGGGGCGGGGCAGGGAGAGAGGGTGAAGCGTTGGGAGCGGAGGGACTGCTAGTGTCCCCGACAGGCGGGCCACGGGGGGGACAAGGGCGTGCGTCGAGGCCGTCCGCGCGCGTCCGTTTCACCCCAAACCGAGCGCAAGTTTGGGCCGGGGATGGGTCGAAAACGGACGGAATCCGGACATTTGTCCGTTTGTGCTCGCACGCTGGGCGATCCCGTTTGTTCATTTTACTCCAAACGGACGGGGGCGGACAGGATAGGGTCGCGCGGTGGAGTTGGCCTAAACAGACGGGTAAACAGAGGAGAATGTAAGCTGCCAAAGTGCTGCTTGGAGACCAAAAGGACAGAAAGTAAAAGAGTGGATAGATCGGCTAAAGCGATTGGGCTAGAGCTACGGTTGCGCGGTCAACATGTATCTCGCAATCGATTCAAGATTGGTACGAAAATGACCGGGAATGTTTCGCATAAACTTGCAGGCTATATGTGAGAATTGTGTGTCTGAGACTGCCGACGTGCGCTAATATTTGACATAAATTTGCAAACTATCATGAAAATTATGTAGCTCAGACCACTTACATTTTCAGAAACGACATTAGTGAAGCAGAATTCCTGTAAAACCATCCTTTTGTAATATGATGCAAGCAGGAGTGCCTCAGTACAGCATACACATTAGTAACTCTGGATGTTATAAATCATAACTATAACAAGCATCAGTTCAGGTCAACCAGTAGCTCTACAACAAGCATCTTATAAGCTAATCCCGCAAAGTCTCAAATATAGCTTGGGGATCTTTACATACTGCTAAGGTAGCATCTCACACAAACGCAGGAAAAAGGAAAAAAAACACCATAGAGCACGGCAGCGGCCACGTCCCGACAAAGAAGACGAAGAAACTGTAGCCATCATGTTGAATCCTATGATACAATCCTACCATCTCAGCCAAAAATCTAATCGCACACATGAACACCTACTAATTATCTCCGGCCTATCATGTCACCTCCAGTTTATCTGAAAAAGTGCAAGAAATATTAGGTTTCGTGCTCTGTAATGGCAGTGGAAGCTAGTACCGGGTAGTTTTATGCCTTACATCAGCAGTCAGAAAGTGAAGCCGCGGCCTTCACTGCTTCACAAGTTTCCATTTGGTTTCTCACTATCAAGCGCTTTAAGCTTTTCCTGCAATCATTAGGAACGTCTCACATATATAATAACTACTACCAGCTTTGAGGATCTACACAATAGAAACAAACTTACATGTAAAGATGTATTTTCTGAGGTCAAGTTATCACACTTCTCCTGAAGTTGTTTCAATTCTTCCTTAAGTGAACTGTTCTCCTGCTTCAGCAAATCAGCTCGACTGGCTACTTCCTCCCATTCAGCCTGTAGTATAACACCATTTATAAGGCAACATATGTAATACATCGCAAATAAATAGTAAATTTCCATTAAGGCGTCCTTTTAGCATAAAGAAAAAAAATGTATGCACAAATTTTGGAGGATTGGGTCCCTATAGGAAAAATTCCTATGGTGCCGTTTGGAACAAACGAATAGCTAGCAGATCTGATACTGGTCGCTTGCAGTTGCTGAACTATACTCCGCTGAACTCTGTTTAAAATCCGTTGTAAAAAAAAATCCACGAGCGCAGGAAAGACTTGGTTAGCAAAATGGTAAAATAGACAAATGCTGGCTATGCAAAAGGGGTTGTCATAATCTACCGCAATGCCAAATACTGTTTTAAGCAGTCCATCTGAAGTCAATCCTGAGCTATCTCCTCATCTTATTGCAGTCTGCAACTAGAGAACCATCACCAATTGGTTCTTTTCTCCAACTTGATCTCTCCTAGATAAGTTATCAACAGTCCAAACTACCCTGAAGATGCACGTGCCCACAAATAACACTGAACCGTTCATGTGAATTATGCAAAAACTACAGACCTGCTTGCGCAATCTAGAGCGACGAGCTGATTCCCTGTTTGATTGCTTCCGTTTTTGTTTCTTCACTTCTCGTTCATCCTACATTAACAAAAAAAGCATACCTGAGAAAAAAGTACATGGCAGGGCCCTGGGATAAAATAACCAGGAGAACTAAAGCCTAAATAATAACAGACCTGTATGACCGGATCACTAAGAACGATATCACGAGAATTTGATGAAGGAGCAGATGTCGGTGCAGCGACAGCTTTGCCATGCATAGGTACAGAAGTAGGAGCACCCCAGTAATCCACTCCCATGCTTACACCAGTTGCTTGGCCAGGCATGGGAGGGGGAACAGGCCAATATGGCATCATAGGGTTAAGCACAACTGGCCCAGAAGATACTTGTGTGGGCTCAACTGCTGTGCCCTGAGCAGTGACTCCTTTATTGCTAGCATCTGGCCAAAAGAAACAATCAGATTGTAGTTATTTCCTAACAAAGATAACTTGGCAAGTACTCAATATATATGCATTTTATAAGATTCATAGTACTTCCTCAATCCTTTTCTCCCCGGCCCCCGCTTCCCAATGAGGCGCTGAGTACCAATTTTTAAATATTACACTAGAGGAGATTTTAGGACCTACCATTACCCGGGCCGTGCTCAGAACCATCCTTTGTGTGTGAACCCTGCAGGCAAATTATTCGTTTATGTCGGTCTTAGGTAAGCATGATGACGGTAATATCAACCATACAGGTCAAAAATCGGAAAGTTTGGTGGTTTCTCATGCCAAACAAGACCTACAACTGGGGGAACAGTGAAACAAAAAGTAGACTGTTTGGAATCTGTACCAGAATATTAATGAGCTTAATGAAGATAAACATAAAAAAGGTAAATATGATGAAATGACATACACTTTTAGAATTTGTACTGCTCCCTCCAGAATAACTTCCGCTTCCACTCTCGCTGCGTATCGAATTATTGAGGACTCGTCATTCATCCATTAGAAACACATGAACGGAATAAAAGGAATTACCTTTGTGAAGAACCTTCATTGGAGGATGACACTAAAGGTTTTGCAGGTGGCGTTTTATCTTTTACTGTAACTACGTCCAGACTACCTAAGCTTCCTTTGGATCTCTTCAGGGGAGTCTTCCGCTTATTTTTGTTTGACTTATCTGTCTCCGACCCTCCAGCGCCAGATGTCTAATAATGATGAAACAGAATGGGAAATTTTAAAACATGAATCCCTATGCAGGACAATAATTGAATAGTGATAATCGTTAAGTAACAAGTTTGGCAGTAATGTTTCCAGACCCGAAATATAAGGACACAACAGAAAGACTCTAAGAATAAACTTCCGAAAAGTATCAGGTGAAATTGTTCTTTTGTTCTACCGAGCAATAGAGCAGCTAAAAGATGTCAATAACTTACAGGAGTTTGAACTGTCCCATTTGGTGCTTGAACAGGATATGGGCTGTATGGGTGTGAGCCCTGATGTGGAAACATTTAGAGCCATACAGAAGCATGATAAAATTATACAGCCAAGTAAAATAAAAGAGAGTGGACTACCGGTGGCATAGGAGCCTGCTGATATGGTGTGCCTTGAGCATACATTGTTGTGTATGGTGGCGGTGTCCCGTAAGGAGGCATCATCTGCCAGCGGATGAATTCAAATTAAATGTTAGAATACTAATTCCCCAAGACTTTCAGAGGTTGTACTAGCAAATAATGTCCTTCATAAGTATTAGAAAACCCTATGACTGAAGGTTAAAGGATTTGCCTAACTAGCACATCCATAGTTAACTAGCATAATTCTTGAATAACAGATTAAGTGATAGTAGCCATCCAGTCATTGATTACAACATTATGTCGAAAATAACAGTAATTAAACACTAAAAATATAGATAATGTACCTGTGGACCCCACATATATGGATGCCCCTGAGGACCTGGAGTCACCGTTGAATGAAAATAAGCCGGTGGGGTCATTTGAGCCGTACCAGGGACATTATAGTATGCCTAAAGATGTATGCTAGTTATTATAATAATAACAATAATAAAGATACTAGATCATTACAAAGGAAGGATAGTCTCATTCTATGAACCTGAAACTGGGACCAGTCAGGATATGCTGTACGAGGATTAGTAGGTGTACTCTGTTCATTCTGAAACAAGTAAAACAAGGTAAGATAGTGATAATAATTATTCATGCAGTTCAGTTTGTTCACACAGACCTGTGCTGTCGACGATTTCTGGGATTTGGACCTAGTGGCCACATCTCCCTTTCCCATTATGAATTCCTCGTCTCTAGTCCTCTCTTCCTTTCACCTCCTAAGTTACAGAAAGTAACGCAGGGTTTTCCCTTTATAGCAAGAGAAAACAACTTGGGTTGATGGCTATAGGCAACACATAATAAAGTCCATCAGAAATCAACGATTATCGAAATCAAGGACCTAGACTAACATTAAAATCTGCGAAGAAGGAACAAAGAAGATTGACACTACGCAGATAAGAAGTACATTGGAAATATCTAGTTCTGACCTACAAAAGGTAGAAGCACCGTCAAGTGGGAAATTCTACACCCTACATACCAACCAAGGGGTCATCCGGATAGTGCTGTTAAACAGTCAAAAACTGTTTCAACTGGAAATGTACAATTTTACGAGAAAAGCATGTAATGTACCAGGTTAGCGCTTTTCAATCAACTAAAAAAAGGACAGACCCAGTGCTAGAAGCTCCCACGCCAGGTGGGGCCTTGCCCCTGCACAGTGCAATGCAGAGAGGCCGCACCGAGCCCAGGATCTCTTGGCACAAGTGAGGAGTACTTCACCACTGCGCCAGGCCTGTCCTTTCTCTTTTCAATCTTATATGGAAAACAATAGTTCTGAGAATCAGTTATAATGGGAAAAAATGAGCATCTACGGCAATATGTGTATAATTAAAAATTCATTCTATTCTCTCCAATATGACTCAACATTGAAGTACTGTATATTTTATCACCCCAAGTGATCTTGTGAGATTTGGAAAGATTAGTTCTTGTTTTAAACTACTAAACTTGACAAATGTACACAAACAACAGCAAAACCACAACACCACATTGATTCTCCAACTCATGTACTCAGAAATACATATGCCGTGATTCACAGAACCAACTTTCGTTGCTTGATCTACATTGTGCACCTACCATACATCATTTAAGTGATCATGTTCACCAGAATTACTACAACTCTACTGGCACTATATATACCGCAGAGGCAAGAGGCTTTGGACGAATCATAATAAAAACCACATTCTAAGTAAAAACAAACAAAACACTCACAAAAATTCAGAAGCGATCTTACATCACTTGCCTTAATGGCTTCATTTTCCATTATATCTTTCATGGTGCTTAAACCAGATCTACCTCTTGCCCGAATGAAATTAAAAAGTAAATATATAGGCAAGCAAGGAGGCTACATCATGGTGATACAAAAGATAGAAATTTGGCATTGCAAGAACATCGGATAATCCAAAAGTGAATCAGAACTATAAAAGGCTAACATACATGAAAGAAATCCATGAAATGAAATGGCGAGCATATAAAGTTAAGGTAGCAGCTTCCTACCCACAGGCACCTTTGTTCTTTATGTGTCCTTCGTTTCGTAGATGGAGTGATGGAATCTCTAACAAGACCTGAATGCCACAGCGAATTTTCTTCTTTATTACAAAGAATATCATAGAATGTATTGATAACATTTGCTAAAACAAAGGATAGAAACACTAATTATACCTTGCTAAAAATAAACAATAACTATAATGTTCCAGACTAGCAATGCACATGAAATATCTGTATCCATAGCATGATTAAATTTATACCACAAGTATCCAATAAGATAAGAAGCGTTACCACCATTAAGCGATTGTCATTACAAACTAGTATCACAGGGTTCATCATCAGAGTCTATAATGGGAACTATATTAAGACCATCATGATGGTGAACTTTGAGAGCAAAAACTATTAGGCGGTGCAATAATTTTCTTAATTGGGCTCCTGCTTACTCTTAAGTTGTCCTGGCAATGAGATATAGGCATAATTGGTAGATGTTGATGGTAACTATTTAAGGTAACAACTTAGGGTGCCATCATCATCCAGCATATCCATCCAGCTGCATTTAGCGGTTAGCATTATGGGGTCTATCATCATTCATCAGCTATTATTTTTTATTAGTTGTAGCAGTTTTTTCCTCTCATATTTTTCATGTAAATTAAGGGGAGATGAAATGTCAAGATAGCCTTTGCCCCAAAGAATTTGTATAGCGTGGATAAGGGGTTGAGTCGTGCAGCCAGCATAGGAAACGGCAGGGGCCTCGACAGCATCATGGTGACACATCGCAGAGCGGACAATGGTGAGGCTGTCAGCCTGCCAGAGATGGATAAGGTACACAAACATGCTCTCTGTGCTAAAGAATCCAAGCGCAACTCAACTACTCCATCAGCAAGTAGTAGAGACCTCAAAACAAGTTCTCCCTGTGTTACTACCCCCATTCCAAACTATAAGGTGTATTAGTTTCTCCAAAAGTCAAATGTTCCTATGCTTGACCAAGTTTATAGCAAAATATATCAACATCTACAGTTATTAACAAAATATAATATGAAAATATGTTTTATAGTTAATCTAATAATAATGATATGATATTATAGACATTTGTATTTTCTCTATAAATTTGGTCAAAGTTAGAGAAATTTGACTTTTTGAAAATAATAATCACCTTATATTTGGAAACAGAGGGAATAAAAACAAAGAACCCTACTTAAATTCGACCATTTCATTTCCCTAGATCCATAAAGGTCACAGCTTCGCACCAAATTCCTTAATTCTTTTGGAGTAATGGAAGCCAACAGACCATTGTTCTTGAATCACGAAGCAACAGAGAATACCAGACCAAGCAACAAGAGTGTTAAACGTTTATTTTATTTTTGAATAGTTGCATCGCAAGACAGCTACGTGTTTCAAACAAGGTGATCGAACCAACTGGTAGAAATAAAGATATAAATTTCTTTTGAGGGAAAAATAAAGATATAAGTTCGTTGTGACTAAGATTTAACGCACTTGAACCTGCTCGGGTATTCACATTACATGATTATTAAGTACGCAATGGGCGACGTCGTGTCAAAGTGGCACGGGCACTAACAGCACTAAGTAATACGCGTCAGAACAAAATTAACCAACGGGGCAGACAGAAATCAAAAGTCTACGGAGCACCATAAGAAAGAATGGCAAATCCAGGGATCCTGAGGAGCAATTCCACACGACAATCCACCAAATTGGTCCCGAACACCACGCAGATCTAAGTAGCACCCCTAGCTGGCCCCAAATTCAGGGGCGGGTTTGGATTCGATTCCTCACGGGCGAGAGAGAACAGAGCAAATCCGACAAGGCTAGGGCTTTACCAGAAGAATGAATCAGCGGGGGCGGATCTCGGCTCCGCGCCGGCCCGGTGCAAGGGGGCAGAAGAATTCCGTGGAGGCGGCGAGCTTGCTTCGGCGGCAGGAGGCCCGGAGGCCGTGGAATTGGGAATTCTGGGTGGAGGCGTGGCGCATGTATGGAGATGGGAAGAGAAAATGGTCTGAACGCACTCCAATCGCAACGTCGGACAGACAAACAGGAGAGGAGGGCGCATAAAAAGAGGAATCGAGTGGCGAAGCGTGGTGTTTTACTACTTGTCCAATTCCTTTCCTTTTTTCTTGTCCTGGAGTAATGGCTAACTTTTTCAAGATTTCTTTTCTTTTGCAAATAATTTTGATTATATAATTGTACATAATTTTGGTGTGGTTAACATGTACTCTCTCTAAACGCTCTTATATTTTTCTATGGAGGGAGTACAATACTAGTATTATATAGGAGTATATGTCTATATATGCCAAATCCAACCTTAGTGTATCAACAAATAATCATAGTTAATTTAAAAAAACATATGTTTTCTTCTTCTTTTTTGCGAGGAAGAAATAATTGTAGCGGGAGCGACTAACCAACGGGCTAGTGCGCACTTACTTACCGACTAAGCATCGATTGCATATACTCCCTCCTTTCCAGTTTATAAGGCTTATTTAACTTTTTTTTTGTTTTTCCAATTTAAAAAGCTCATCTTCATTTCATTTTTAGTTTTCAATGCACATTAAATCTTTGCATGCAAGAATTAAAGAGGAACACATCAATGCATGTAATGTTCCTACTCATCTAGTGACCAAGCATGCATGCACTGCAATTAATTCAAATAATGCATAAGTTTAATTTGAATAGTTTTGTAAAGTACGAGATACATTCCTCCACTCACAAAATGCCTTGATTGATGAGATTTGAGCCTTATAAACCGGAAAGGAGGGAGTATCTCGCTCCATAGTATTTTGTTTTCGGGTTGGACCCCGTTGTATTTGTGCACGCGTCAATGTATTTTCTTTTCCTCCCACATAGCTAGTTTCATGTTTTTGCTTTCTTCTATCTTGAGAAAAGCAATTTGTAGTTTTTAGAAACCATCGAAAGCAGTTTGTAGCTTATAAAAATATGGACACCCATGTCTTGATGCCCACGCTCTGAGTGTTTGTGAGGGGTTTACACATAAAACCCTCTCTGCGACTGCGACTGTGAAGTATTACGAAGAATGAAATGTAATACATAAGAATAACCAATATACAACCATCATATAATTTCAAGTTCCAAGTGTGGGTATCTCTATTCAACAAGAACAACAAAGCAATGGTCAATACATCATGAACAAGCTGAACAGTAAATATTATCTACCTAACCGGATTTGAGGGTGGCCTACACACCAATGCTAGTTCAAGGCGCTGGCCAATGCCTTGATGCCCACACTCCAACACGGCTAAATTAACACAAAGAAAAACAATCATATTACTGGTGCAAATTAAGCGAGCAAACTTCAGTACAACGAACACGAATGAAGAGGACGGATGGTCAGCCGAATCGAAGGACAACAAAATCGACGTACAGTGAGAGTGCAAAAGAGGCGACACACGCCCAAGAGACCATGGCGCACCGATCGCAACCTCATCCTAGACCTTTCTCCAACGAAACAAGAAACAACCGTCGGCTGCCCCCGTGCTCCCGCTGCCATCGCCCACTTTTAGCGTGTAACAATAGCCGCCTGGACAAGAAGGATGCCGCACTGACACAGACCCGCAGTCAGACCGACGAAGAAGCTCATGAAAATACTTCCATTCGAGGAGAGCGAGAGGAAGCTGGTGTGCTCTGGTGAGAAGAAAATGATATGGCAAGTGATGCCTAAAGCACAGGACACGCTTTTATGGAAGGACCGAGACGGGTAACTGACCTTGCACTGCAAAGAAAAGACATATCCGTGACATTATGGCCCAAACAAAAACCTTTTCTAGTATGGGCGAAGGTGTCCCGTCTTTCAATGAGATGGTAACTATCGTTTTTTAGGATGTTGACTTTGACGATCCGACTACGAACGTGTGAAGATGTCGATCCTTAGCAATCGCTAAACCAACTTCGAGATGTTATTGACCACGCCAGAGCACGATCAACCTGACCATGAGGGTCTATTTCCTGCAGGCAAATGAAGAACAAGCAAGAAACTGATATTGCAATCTGAATATTGTGAATTTAAGAGGAAAGCTTTATTAATCGAAGTGGCGTTCTGTGATGTCTTGGCGTCGTTGTTGAACACAAACGAAGGACGCGAGTTGCAGCTATAGCAAACATTAATCTAAACAAAACCCAAGTCTAAAGGGTGCCCCAAGGGATGTATTTATAGGGGAAAAGAGAGGGGATTTCGTCCACCCTTGGCAAGGTGGGACTAAAACACCTCCTGAGTCGTTTCCACAACAATACAAACTCTAAAAATAGCATACGAAGAGAGGTCACCCTTTTCGTATTTATAGGGGAAAAGAGAGGGGATTACGTCCACCCTTTGGCAAGGTGGGACTAAAACACCTCCCGAGTCGTTTCCCCAACAATACAAACTCTAAAAATAGCATACGAAGTATTATTTCGAAATTACATGGGCCTAACCCAAAAATAAGGTGGCACAACACCTATAAATAAGCTATGGACGAAATTTATGAAAGGCTATCTTGTATATTTTGTCAATGTTCTTGTTGTTGGAAATATGCCCTGGAGGCAATAATATTTGTATTATTATATTTCCATATTCATAATTAAGAGTTTATATTTCGTGCTATAACTGCTATGATCCTGGAATATGCGATTCACTGTAAAACTCATATGCACGTCGATGTGACTTGAACTACATCGGTATTTTTCCAAAGAGGAAGGGATGATGCAGCATAGCTACGGTAGGTATTTTCCTCGGTGATGAGACCAAGGTTATCGAACCAGTAGGAGAACTACGCAACACCATGTAAACAACTCCTGCACATAAAGAAAAAATACTTGTAACCCAACATAAGAGAAGGGTTGTCAATCCCTCACGGGTAAAGGATAGATAAAATTGTAGTAGATTGGATAAACAGATCTCGGGGGAACGCGAGATAAAATGAATAAAAATTGCAGCAAGGTATTTTTGTTGGATTAATAGATCTGAAAATAAAAGCAAATAAAAATATATCTCGAAGGCAAATATAATAAAGAAGAGACCCGGGGGGCGTAGATTTCACTAATAGCATACGATGGGTAAACAAATTACTGTTGGGCAATTGATAGAACTTCAAATAATCATGACGATATCCAGACAATGATCATTATATAGGCATCACATCCAAGATTAGTAGACCGACTCCTGCCTGCATCTACTACTATTACTCCACACATCGACCGCTATCCAACATGCATCTAGTGTACTAAATTCATGGAAAAATAGAGTAATGCAATAAGAACGATGACATGATGTAGACAAGATCTACTTATGTAGAAATAGACCCCATCTTCTTATCCTTAATGGCAATGGCACATACGTGTCGGTTCTCCTTCTGTCACTGGGATCAAGCACCGTAAGATCGAACCCATCACAAAGCACCTCTTCCCATGGCAAGAAAAATCGATCTAGTTGACCTAACTAAACCAAAGATTCGAAGAAGAAATACGAGGTTATAAGTAATCATGCATGTAAGAGATCAAAAGACTCAAATAACTTTCATGGATAAAAACATAGATCTGATCATAAACTTAAAGTTCATCGGATCCCAACAAACACACCGCAAAAGGAGTTACATCAAGTAGATCTCCAAGAGACCATTGTATTGAGAATCAAAAGAGAGAGAGAGGAATCCATCTAGCTACTAACTACGGACTCGTAGGTCTACAATGAACTACTCACGCATCATCGGAGAGGCACCAATGAGGATGATGAACCCCTCTGTGATGGTGTCTAGATTGGATTTGTGGTTTCTAGAACTTACGGTGACTGGAATTGATTTTCGTCGACTCCCCTAGGGTTTCTGGAATATTGGGGTATTTATAGAGCAAAAAGGCGGTGCGGGAGGCCACCGAGGTGGGCACAACCCAACAGGACGCGCCTGGGCCCCCAGACGCGCCCAGGTGAGTTGTGCCCCCATCGGGGCACCCCTCTGGTACTTCTTTGGCCCATCCTGTGTCTTCTGGCCTAGAAAAATTCGCCAAAAAGTCTTGTTGCGTTTGGACTCCGTTTGGTATCGATTTCCTGCAAAGTAAAAAACAAGCAAAAAACAGGAACTGGCACTGGGCACTATGTCAATAGGTTAGTCCCAAAAAATGATATAAATTTGATATAAAATGATTGTAAAACATCCAAGAATGATAATATAACATCATGGAACAATCAAAAATTATAGACACGTTGGAGACGTATCAGCATCCCCAAGCTTAATTCCTGCTCGTCCTCGAGTAGGTAAATGATAAAAACGGAATTTTTGATGTGGAATGTTGTTCATCACATATTCTTTTCTTTGTAGCATGGACATTTGGACTTTTATATGATTCAAAGCAATAGTCTAGTTTTGACATGAAGATTTCAATACTCAATCATATCAACAAGCAACCATATCTTTCAAAATATCAATACTAAAGCAAGTTATCCCTAGCCTATTATGCTCAAGTATTGATCCATTCATGAAACACACTCGCATATTAGCTACACCCAATGCTCAAGTATGATCATAGTGCCCCTTAGTTGGTGCTTTATAAGAGAAGATGGAGACTCAAATAAAAATAAAAATTGCATAAAGTAAAAGAAAGGCCCTTCGCAGAGGGAAGTAGGGATTTGTAGAGGTGCCAGAGCTCAATGTGAAAAAAGGTATAGATAAAACATTTTGGTGGCATGCCTTTCATGTCAACGAAAACGATCGAGTACTTCCCAATACTTTCCATGCTAGATATATCATAGGCGGTTCCCAAACAAAAAATAAAGTTTATTCCTTTTCCACCATACTTTCACATCCACGGCTAATCGAATCCACAGGTGCCGTCCATACCAACACTTTCCAAGGAATTTATTATTTGACAACATAAAGTAAATTCATTTTTCATTTCGGGACTAGGCATCCCTAATACCTTTGCCGTACTCTCGTGCAATGACAAGTGAATAAACACTCATCTTGAGAATAACACATCTAGCATGGAAAAATATCAGCCACCCCCTACCGTTTCATGAGCGGTACGAGCACACAAAAGAGAAATTTATTTTGAAAATTAGAGATGGCACATACAAATTTGCTTAGAACAGCAAAATAATACCGCATATAGGTAGGTATAGTGGACTCAATTGGCAAAACTAGTTTAAGGATTTTGGATGCACAAGTAGTGATCATACTTAGTGCAAATGAAGGCTAGCAAAAGATTGAGAAGCATCCTACCAAGAAACGAAAAATCTCATAAGAGAGCATTAAGCATAACTAACACCGAATAATGCACCACAAGTAGGATGTAATTTCATTGCATAACTACTGACTTCCGTGCTTGCATAGGGAATCACAAACCTTAACACTAATATTCTTACTAAAGTATAATTACTCATCAACATGACTCACATATTATATCAACATATCGCAAAACTATTACAAGGAATCAAGTTTGTTTTATCCAATGATCTTCATGAAAGTTTTTATTATATCCCTCTTGAATATCTATCACTTTGGGACTAATTTCATATGTTGCTTTTGATAGCTCAAACAAATCTAAGTGAAGAACATGAGAATAAATTTTTCTTCTCTCAAAATGATTTAAGTGAAGCAAGAGAGAAATTCTAAAAAAATTACTAACTCTCGGATAAATCTAAGTGAAGCATGAGAGCATTTCTTCAAAAATACTAAAGCACACCGTGCTCAAAAAGATAAAAGTGAAGCACTAGAGCAATTCCATAGATCATAAAGATTTAATTGAAGCATAGAGAGCAATTCTAACAAGTCATAGCATAATTTTGGCTCTCTCAAATAGGTGTGTCCAGCAAGAATAGATGACACAAAATAAAAGGCAAAACAGGCAAAGACTCAAATCATACAAGACGCTCCAAGCAAAACTCATGATATGTGACGAATAAAAATATAGCTTCAAGTAAAATACCGATGGTCGTTAGAAGAAAGAGGGGATGCCACTCGGGGCATCCCCAAGCTTAGTTGTTTTCTTCTCTCTTAGATAATTACTTGGGATGCCATGGGCATCCCCAAGCTTAGGCTCGTCTTACTCCTTATTGTTGGGAATCGTTGCATGGAAAACAAAAAAAAATTCTATGCACATGCAATGATCTATCCATGGAGATGCATAGCAACGAGGGGGAGAGTGTGTCTACGTATCCTCATAGACCATAAGCGGAAGCATTTAACAATGCGGTTGGTGTAGTCGAACTCCTTCTAGCTCTAACCAATCAAGTACCGAACGTACGACACCTTCGATTTCTGCACACGTTCAGCTCGGTGACGTCCCTCGCCTTCTTAATCCAGCAAGTGGTCGAGGTAGTAGATGAGTTCCGTCAGCACGATGACGTGGTGACGGTGATGGTGGAGTGATCCTCTCATGGCTTCGTCTAAGCACTACGAAGATATGACCGATGGTGTAAACGGTGGAGGGGGCGCCCACTACAAAAAAAAGACACATCCATGACATTTTGGGCCGAACGAATTTTTTTTCTATCATACATATGACACTTCTATGACGATAATTGTGACAAAACCCGGTATCATCATAGATGTGGTGGGCTCCTACTTCTATGACAAAAAATCATGACAGAAAATGGGTTTTTCGTCCTGGGCGGGCCGGAGACGCAGCTGCATAACATTCTTTGGGCCGTCCATGACGGAAAAAATCGTGGTAGAAGCGAGGGGGAGGAAAATTTCGAGGAGTTCCCGGTTACGGTGGGAGGTCGGGGGCCGAGCGATGCGCGTTTCTCTCATACACGTACGCACGTGTGTGCGAGGCGTTGGCTCTAACTGAACTCGAGCGAGGCGTTGGGCTCTAACTGAACCCGAGAGATTGCACTGCAGGCTACACGTTACTAAACCCGAGCGATCGATCGATGGCTATTAACTGAACCCGATCGAGCGATTCCTTCGCTACTGCTGCTAACTGCAGCCGATCGATGCTGCCTATGGATGAACAGTGAGTGTTGCGGGGGGGGGGGTGGATGAACAGTTCCCGGTGGGGGTGGATGAATAGGACCCCGTGGTGTTGCCTCTGGATGAACAGGACCCCGATCGATCGAGCCGGTTGGGGTTGGATGAACAGGACCCCGTGGAGGGCAGGATGAACAGTAGACGGTGGAGGGCAGGATGAACAGTAGCCCGTGGAGGGGTGGTTGAACAGGAGCCCGTGGAGAGGGCTGGTTGAACAGTAGCCGGTGGAGTAGCGCGTGGTGGAGGCTGGATGAACAGGAGCCCGTGGATGAACAGTCGCAGGTGGAGGCTGGAGGAGGTCGACGGTGGATGAACAGTAGCTCGTGGAGGCTGGAGGGGGTCGATGGTGGAGATGAACAGTATCTCGTGGAGTCTCGTTTTGCGGTACGCCACACCCCTCCTGATGAACAGGACTCCCGTTTCGATCGTAGCGCTCCAACACAAGTCCGTTTCGTCCGTTTTGCGGTACGCCACACCCCTCCCGATCAACAGGACCCCCGTTTCAACCGTAGGAGGTCCATTTTTTCTGTTTTGCGATACACCAGACCCCTCCTGATGAACAAGATCCCGTTTCAAACGTGGCCGGTCAAACACAAGGTCGTTTCCTCCGTTCTGCGGTACGCCAGGCCTTGTTTCCATCGCCTGTTTCGTCCAAGCCCTCCCGATGAACACGACACATTCCGTTGCCTCCCCATGAACATGACCACGACGCTGTTTCTCCGTTCCGATCCAGCAATGTACACGAGCTCTGGCCGTACGTATGCGTGAGTAGGCGTTCGAGACCCCACCCGTATGTACACATACGTGGCCATATTTTTTTTCTTGCACCCTGGCCGCTGTACATACATGTACATGCTACGTGCGTGCCCCTACTACGACACATGCGCGCCTCTACTACGACATGTGCGCGCCTCTACATCGGCCAGTATGTACGTACACGTTCGCGACCAGAATGACAACGCTACGTACGCTTCGACCAGGTGGGTCCCGACTGTCACGCACTTGCTTGCCTGTGAAGATGTAGCTGGTGGGTCCCAGCAGTCAGGGGGTGAATCGTTTTTTTACCCAGACGCACTTCCTTGCGTGCGAAGATGTAGCTGGTGGGTCCCAGTATTCAGGGGGAAACGTTTTTTCGTGAAATACAGTGGCCCGTCCGATGGGTCCCAGCTGTCAGGTGGAGGAATCATTATTTTCCTCATAATAAGGAGGCACTTCCTTGCTGCGGTCGTGGACCCAGCTGTCAGCCTCTCCACGTACAGTCCACGTCCGATGGAAGTCGTTCCTTGACCACGTTGACCACGCCGCGCGGAGAGCACCAGGGCGGTGGACGATGGCGAGGCCTAGGAAGGGGACGACACGGAGGCAGGGAAGACTCGACAGTTGTTTCCCACACGGAGGGGAGTACGATTGTACGAGAGTTTACTAGTTCGTCTGCCGTCGCTGGAGAATAACAACAGGTGTGGGTGAGTAGAGGGATGGCTAAGCCAGCGATGGGAGTACGGTCGGGCGGTGAGGCCTGCGCGGCAGCAGAGCCGACCGCGAGGAGGAGGGAGCAGGTAGTCCCGCCGGCCCTTGTTTGAGCGGCTGGAGCAGGAAGAGCAGAGATTGAAGAAGTACGACGGCCGTTGGATGGACATCCAACAGTCAGTGCTTGTGCGTCAACCTTTTTTTAGGAAAACCTCAAATCTGTGGAAAACAGCATACATCCCATCTGCCATTATTTCTAATAATTTACAGTCCATTTGCTAATTCTTAAGATTTTTTGGAGCCCATATTCTTTTTGTTAGCATTACAGCCCATATTGTGGCAACGATTAAAAAATTATACGAAATTTTGCATATTTCGGTGCGGTCCGAACTGTTTTTAATCCTGAAATTTCGACTCACATTCAAACTGATTTTAAAAATAAATGTATATCAATATAAAATCCAACAAATTCTCCACGCTTAAAAATTAATGTAATTTAAAATCTTGAAATGAAAAAAAATTTGAAACTAATTACCGATTTGATGTGTTTTAAAAATGTACAGCCCATTTCTCATTACTAATGGCCCATTTTCTCGGCTAGCCGAATGAAAGCTCTCATCGTCTTGAAAGATTTGCAGCCCAGCAGGCCTGACAAAGCGACTTACTTGGCAAATCACAAAAATACTATGCTGTTGCCGTGGACCCAGCTGTCAGCCTCTCCACGTACAGTACTCTTCCGATGGAAGTCGTTTCTTGACCACGTTAACCATGCCGCGCGGAGAGCACCACGGCGGTGGACGACGGCGAGGCCTAGGAAGGGGACGACGCGGCAGTGGAAGCCCGCGCGGAGAGGACTACGAGGGTTCACTGGTTCGGCTGTGGTGTGAGGCTATCGTGGCCGCATGGCCTGGCCAGCAGTGGGAATAGTAGGGGGCGGTGAGGCCTCTGCGGCAGCACAGCCGGTCATGGGAGGCAGGAGCATGCGGCACGACCGGCGCTGCTTTGGGCGGCTGGAGCAAGAAGACCAGAGGTTGAAGAAGCACTACGGCCGTTGGATGGACATCGTACGGTCACTGGAGCTAGAATCGTTCATATTGACTAAGTTGACAAAGCCCTCCGTCCCCGTCAACTTAGTAGGCCCACAAGTCAGCCTCCCAGCAAGGTGGGTCCCAGCTAGCCGGGGGAGTATTCATTTTTTTGTGCGTAATAAGGAGGCACTTCCAGTGGGTCCGAGTTGACAGTGGGGGGAATGTTTTTTCGCGAAATACGATGGCCCGTCCGGTGGGTCCCAGCAGTCAGGGGGAAACGATTTTTTTCGCAAAATACTGGTGGCCCATCCGGTGGGTCCCTGCTGTCAGGTGGAGGAATCATTATTTTCCGCATAATAAGGAGGCACTTCCTTGCTGCCACCGTGGACCCAGTTGTCAGCCTCTCCACGTACAGTCCACGTCCGATGGATGTCGTTCCTTCCACGTTGACCACGCCGCGCCGGGAGCGCCAGGGCGGTGGACGACGGCGAGGCCTAGGAAGGGAATGATGCAGAGCCGGTGAAGACGCGGTAGTGGATGCCCACGCGGAGAGGAGTATGAGAGTTCACTCGTTCGGCTGCGGTGTGAGGCTGCCATCGACGCAGGGCCTGGCCAGTGGTGGGAATAGTAGGGGGCGGTGAGGCCTCCACCGCAGCACAGCCGGCCACGGGAGGCAGGAGCAGGCGGCACGACCGGCACTGCTTTGGGCGGCTGGAGCAAGAAGACCAGAGGTTGAAGAAGCACTACGGCCGTTGGATGGACATCGTACGGTCACTGCAGCTAGAATCGTTTATATTGACTAAGTTGACAAAGCCCTTGGTACGTCAACTTAGTAGGCCCACAGGTCAGCTTCCGAAACGGTGCACCCCAGATGTCAGGGGGAGGAATCATTTTTTGGGCGGGTGAAGCTAGAATATCCGAGATTGAAGAAGAAGCACGGTATCCATTGGATGGACATCCAACGGCCATTGCTGCTAGAACCGTGTGTTGACTATAAGTTGACAAAGCCTTGCATACGCGTCAAATCTGTTTTTTAGGGGACGCGTCAACTTAGTAAGGCCAGAAGTGTGTGGCAGAGAACTTATAGCCCATTTGAGAATTGTAAGAATGTGTAGCCCATTTTTGAATTCTAATGGAATTTACTACAACCCATTTATAGTTTGTTAAAAGTACATCCCATTTTAACCAACCGTTCAAAACAGAATTCAATAAAATTTCCCACATTTTGATGGGATCCGAAATATTTTTATCCCGAAATTTCTAATCAGATTAAATACAATTTCAAATGTAAATTTATATTACGTAAAAATCCAACGAAACATTGCGCTCGCAACAATTAATGAAATTAAAATTTTCAATATCCAAAAATAATATTTAATAAAGTAATCACGTGTTTGGTGCATTTTTTTATAGTTACTGCCCAGTTTTTATAATTACATCTTATTTATTATTTCTTAAAGCCCATTTTCTTGTTAAGCCTAATGCATCCCTCCTAGGAAAGATTTGCAGCCCATTGGGCAGAGAATAATAACTTGACCTTGCCTGGGTATTCCTAAAAAAAAGTATAGCTGGGCTAGCCATTTTTAGCTTGAAAAAAATTAATATCTGAGCTGGATATCTGGCATGGGCTAGACGGGCCACAGCCCGCCCAGTTAATACCTGCAGTGATGTTTTCATTGTTGTTCAGAGGAGAAAAATTAATATCTGAGCTAAACATCGAAAAACTCTACAGTGCTCACACCTCAAAAACACAAATACTGCTCGAGCTACTTGGTCCCAGCTGTCGACCACTTCTTGTGCAATTCTCTCGTTTATTGACTAGTACTACATAGGTTGACAATGGTATGGGACCGTGATGTCAGGAAACCAGGGGAAGCAAAAAAAAATAACTCCAGCGAGCGCTTCCACCTCTGCCTCGTTGTCTACCATGGAAACTCCTTTCCTCCTTTTTTGCTCGGACAAGGACCAATGCACGCAGCACGTCCATGAGGTTATTAGGCAAGAAATAAAAGCGCTTTGCATGCTATGAATTACGATGGCCTGCATGGGTAGCTAATAAGGCATCCTCATAACTGCTGTGATTAAATGTTGTGTTTAGAAGAGAAATATTCTTCTTTTTCACCAATCTGCTTGCACCTAGGTCGTGATGCACCTTCTAATACGACTTATTCACCTAGACAGAGGGAGTATAGTTTTATACATATATATATATATATAATAAGGAGGCACTTGCGTACGTAGGCTATGGACCTGGTGGGTCCCCATTGTCATCCTTTCCAAATAAAGTCATCTCCTCGCCCGCGCGCGCTTTCCGCCTGAAACAGTCAGCGCCGCCCGCCCCGCTTCCCGGTGCAGGCGATTGCTCCGCCTTCAAACGACACAAGTGTCATCCGTCCGTCCATCTGCCGCCCACATTAATGATACGCGGTTGCCGAGGCAGCTACTCCAGCGCCACACGTCCGTCCCTCCGCCCGCCCACCATTGCTATATAAACTGCTGCGCCGGCCATAGCCGCAGTCATCCGCATTCGTTCCCTTTCTCCTGTCCACACCACTACTGCCCACCATGGCTTCCTCGCGCTCTAGCGCTCTTCGGGATGGACGGACGACGGACCACAAGGAGATGGCAGCCATTGCTGCCGACCGGCTGGCCGGCAGGCAGCCGGAGGACGACGATGTCCCAATGGAGAACATGGTAGTCGATGATCCGGCGCCATCCCCCTCCTCCGTGCCATCCTCGCCGGTGCATTGCACCATGACCATCGGGGAGGCCCGTGCCCAATATATGGACAGTGTGAGGCAGATGCGTCAGGAGCAGTTCCGGGAGGCGCAGGCCGACGCCGCCTACAACCACCATCTCCTCCAGGAGCATCTGCAAGCAGAGGAGCAGATCGCCGTGGAGCGGGCGGAGCAGGAGGCGCTGCTCAACTCGTACCGCTCCGCCCGCAAGGGCCGCCTCGAGCTCTGGCGGGAGCGCATGCGGGTGGCAAAGGCTGTGGCCGCCTACAAAGAGGCTAGCAAAGAGGGCGATGAAGCGGGCGAGGCACTATTTGGTGAGACCGAGGACGAGGCAGAGGACAATGCCGGCTCCGACGAGTCCCCGCTCCGCTGGCGTCGACGAGGCCCCGCGGCACCAACAACGAGGCAGAGGACACCGCCAGCTCCGCTGAGGCCCCGCCCCGCCAACGAGGCAGAGGACATCGCTGGCTCAGCCGAGGCCCCACCCTGCCGGCAACGCGGGGGAGGATTTCCACCACTCCGCTGAGGCGCCGCTCGCCGGCAACGAGACAGAGGACATCTCCGGCTCCGCCGAGGCCCCGCCCCGCTGCCAACGAGGCCGCGCCACACAGAAAACGAGGAAGAGTAAAACACGGTAGGTCGCCGCCGCTCGGGTCCAAGTAAGGCCACCGCTACTACCCTCCTGTTAAAGCCAAGCTAGGCGGGTTGACCATTGACAGCCGGTTAGCTTCTTGGCGGCGACGTGGAGTCGGGGAGTTCTGCTGGAGAATAACGCTGCTTCTACTTAACTGCTGGTGCAGTTGGCTGACTGACACATGGGCCCAACAGGCCACATGTCAGTTACGCAACTGCACCTGCAGTTAAGTCACTGAAGCTTCTGTTCGGCTCAGCGGGACACAGGTGGGTAGCTTCGGTTAATTAATTATACCTCCAGCGCACCCCTTTTTAGTTGATGAATGTATGAAATGTAATGAAATCTGGCATGTTTATATGAAATCCGACCATGTATGAATGAATTTATTTCGATTAGTTCGAATTCCTGTATCACTGGCATTGGATGAACATGCAAAACAATATGTACTAGCATTATTCCCAGGGTGATCACCTCGTTTGCAGCAGTTTCACATGTACTCCCTCCGGTCCTTTCTAGTCTGCATACAAGTTTTGTCTGCAGTCAAAGTATCTCTACTTTGACCAATCTTATACAAAAAAGTATGCACTTTCACAATGTGCGAAGTAAAAAGGAACAGAAGGAGTACAAAGAGTTTGAGCAGGTTTTTAGCGTTTCTGTACATTGCAATCAAACACACAGGCCTGGCAATTCATAGAGAACATTCAAAACAATCGATGATTATGCATCTCAGTGACTCACATGTCAGAGGCAATATTTACTTCACAACTAAAGAATAAAGAAAAAATTGATCGACGCTGCTGACAGCAAGGGCGTCCCATTCGAAAATATCAAACGCATGTCTTGCTAAAATCAATGAGCAAAATTTGACAAGGTTGTCCCATTCCAAAATATCAAATGCCTACGATTGTGGAATGGGCAGGGTTTGCCATCAGTTCGGACATTGACATGGCACCTCGTGCTAAATAAACCAGCTGTTCTTTTTGTGCAGTTCCACCAAAATCAACCAAATTCGCGCGTAGCTTGTATGATTTCGCCCTTATATGTTGCAACGCCTTGAACTTATCGGCACCTCCTTTCTTGTGGTGGAAATGAATGATTCGATGTATTCATGAACATTTTGTGCAGTTCCCATTGAAATCAAGCTGAGCACCCCTGTTTGCACAAATACAAAAAAGTGATTAGTATAGAGCAAACTGTACTATGAATTGACAGTTTCAACAGGCACATACATGGTCCATGTAGAGCACACTTTTAGAAAAATGGAACTCACCAGAAAGAATCCTAGAACAACATTGTACTCGCGCATCACAACAAAAAAATGGAGATTTTGTCAGTCCTTCTGAGCTGAAGTTAGTTTGGTCTTGTGGGGAGTAATGTAACCATCCTTCAACTGCTCCTTCTAATGATAAGATAGACCTGGCTTCTTCATCCTGGCATAATCGGAACTAGTCACTTCACGTACTCCATATTCTTCTTCAGAGGAAGATGATCCTGTTGTTGCAAAGACAAGAGGACTACTAAATGCTAGCATCACTGTTTGCTCGAAAAAAAGGAAAGGAAATATTTAAAACAACACAGATGAAGCACTTCTCAAGGACAATACCACTTTTTCATGACAGCACCGGGAGTTGATTTTGGTTTTGCTTCCCCTTGTTCTTCCCCTTGTTCTTCCCCTTCATCACTTGGTTCAATAACAAACAAGCTTCGCCTTTAATGTAAGATTTGGCATGTCAATTAGGGAGCACAAGTATAGTACTAAACTTAATTTTCTGATGAAAGTGGCAAAATATAGGCCATCAGTTGTGAAATATCCTTATCTTACCTCAATGGGATATTACTGTGCACATACAGATTGGAAGTCTTGTCTCCATTTGTGCAGTTCACTAAAATCAAGCAACATTATCGTACAAGTAGCACAACATATGAATGCACACTGCAGAATCATGTGAAAGAAGGCTAGTACTGACCTCTCATGATGCGGAATTCAAACAACTCACAAGAAGAAGATCTGAACCAAATTCGCCTTAACGGATAGGAAGTAAGATCTCCTCTTGTGCAGTTCCACTAAGATCAAGCAATCAAGCAACGTTGTCGGTGTGACATTTTGGTTGAACTGCACAAAACACTCTTAAAACAAAAGTGTTTTGTGCAGTGCAACAAAAGGTCACAATGGCAACGAGGTGAAGCAGATAACCCTGTTTACACAGAGGTGCAAAGGAAACAATTAGTGGTCAATAACGGTGGATGACACAGAAGCCAACAAAAAGAAGCATCTACCTTATCTAAATGGGAAAGAAAGCAAGACAGTAGCATTTCTCAAACGGTGGCATTGATTAATATTAACATAGAGATTATATTAACAATAAAATTCGTTAAACATGTAATTTGCTTTTAACTGTGGCATTGCATCAATTTTCCAGCGGCATTATTAGAGGGTGTTTGTTTACAGGGACATTTTGGTGTAGGGACTAAAAAAACTCCGTGTCAGTCCCATCTAAACCAAAGAGGAGGGACTTTTAGGGACTAAAAGTGGGCATTTGGGACTAAAGAAAGAAGACCCCGAGGGAGTCTTTTTGGGACTTTTTCCAACAGTTGCCCCTGCCACGCATCGCACCTTGTCTCTATTAGTTCATTACTAGGGGTAACATGGTCTTTTAGCATGTCATTTAATAACCTCTAGTCCATGTTTAGTCCCTGCAACCCAGCAGGTAGGGACTAGGAAGCTTTTAACCAAACAGGGTCTTAGATTAACAACAGCTAATGAGTTGCACGGGACAGTGGACGCACCAGCACCATGTGCATCTACCGATGTACTGTGGTCATGCACAGTCTGTTGCAACAAAGAACAAGCAACCAAGGAGCATATTTGTGTTGGTCCCAGTTTTGTTATCTTTAGACGCCTTTCCTATGTGAGTGCAGCAAATCTAGTCCTGCTCAAACTCTACAGCCTTGTCCCTTCCTTTCCTTTTTGAACTAGTACTTTCGCCCCTTCCTCTCCTCTTTGAACCACGTCCTAGATTTATGCGATACAACTTTCCCCACTACTTTCCCCCATTCCCGTCCTCTTTGAACCACATCCTAGATTAATGCTATACAACTTTCCCCCTTCATTTCCTCTTTGAACCACGTCCTAGATTCATGCTATATACAACTTTTCCCACTACTTTCCCCCACTCCTTTCCTCTTTGAACCACGTCCTAGATTCATGGTATACATGCAGCTAGAGCAATGCATGTGAAGTAAGTAAGTTATACCTTAAGGTTCTTGGGGCGTGGTTCGGTGGGCGACGGGACGACGGCGAAGAAGAAGGGGTCGGAGGCCCTCCCGGGCCGCCGCTGGGTGGAAAGTGAACAACTGCGCCGGTAGTCCCTCGCCGACGGCGACAGTGTTAAGCCTCCTTCCCTTCCCGGCGGACGGATCCTGCCGGCTCTTTGAGCAGCAGTGAGGGGAGAGAGAGGCCAACTAAGTCTTGTTTAGATCTGGAGAGGGCGAGAGAGTGTGAAGAGAGCAACTACAAGCGCTGAGGCTCCAGCGGGAGAGGGCGAGAGAGTGAGCGAACAGGCTAACCAGCTACACAACCCTCCCATTATGTTCAACGAGAGGGAAATAACCTTTTATACATTCCTGCATTTGTGTGACAAGCATGCCGTGTTTTTTGTGTGTGTGGGAGTCATTGGGATTTCAATCATAATCGTGTCATGTGGATTGGGTGGTAAGACTATCCATAGTGGTGCAGAAATAATGCAGCCTTAGTCACCTTACCTCTCTCCATGTAGTACGTTGGGTCCCACCAGTCAGAGGGTGAAACAAACAAATTAATAAGAAAAATTAAAAGTGCCAGCGGTGTATCTTACCTCACACATCTCGCTACTGCTCGGGAACACTGTCCAATTGATCGCTCTGTTCGCTCACGTACTATTTTAAGTGAATCCTTATTATAACATGCACACAAATTTTGGCCACTTGTATTCAACTTAAGTCAGTGTGCCACCGTATCTCCTATACTTACTACTCCCTCCGTCTAGGTGTAATAAGTCATGTTATAAGGTGCAACGGGACCAAGGTGCGTGCGTGTGTGTGTGTGTGTGTTAGAGAGAGCGACAAATCGACCTACTCCTACAGAGAGATGTTGTATAGTGTACGATTTTAGCCGCAAGAGTCGGTGCATCCTCTCGTTTCCGGGCGTGTCCAGTAGGGACATGCGGACAGCTGCCACGCCCGCTCCTAACCAGCCTGGCCCACCCAAAGCCCCTCCATCGCCCGCGTGCGCTTCCCGCCCGAAACGGTCAGCGCCGCTCCAAAGAATCGGTGCCGCATTCATGCCCGGGCAGAGCGGACGCGACCTCTCACTGGCGCAAGAGTGATGGTCGCTTCGTCCGTCTAACTTACTGCTGGGTCTATGTGATTTGATGGCTCATTGGTCTTTATTACTGAGGTGGTAGGACTGCTGGATGTCCCACGCTTTCAGCGAAAGGAGGTATACTACTACTAGATTATAATTTTCTCCATTATTATAGCGGAGGCGTGCAAGAGCAGTTAAAACACGCAGGCTCAGTGATTACATGGCCCACCTCACACTATCACCGTGCGACACCTAACTCTTTACATAGTACTCCCTCCGTTCCTAAATATTACTAGATGAGTCCCCGCGCGTTGGCGCGGAACAACGATATATCTCTCTGCGCAAAATTATTGATTTCATAGAACAAAAAAAACTCTATAACCGCATGACAAATGTGGTAGCCAAACTAAATAAACTCCCATCATCATTTAGATCATCCCACGTAAGGAACAAAGATCAGCCAACTCCTGGACTCCTACTGCATAATGGGATTATATTTTTCTTTTTGACATGTTAATGGGACTTAAAAGCTCACTTACATGCATGCTACCGGTGCATGCTTGCATGCAGACATGTCGATGTGATTTAAAACCCACTCACATGCATGTGGCACGGTATTTCTGCATGCTTGCATGTGGCTTAGTGCAGAGCCTCTCAACGTCAAGATCAGACGGCTATTATGGACTGATTTACTTCATCTAATGGCTACATCAATTTTGATGACGTGGCTCAATGAGAGGATAGAGAATTCCTAGTAGTGGGGGCTAGCTATTACTAGTAGATATAAGTCTTTGTAGAGATTCCACTACATACGGAACAAAATGAATGAATCTACACTTAAAATGCATCTATATACATCCGCATGTGGTTCATGGTGAAATCTCTACAAAGACTTATATTTAGGAACGGAGGAAGTACTAGTATAGTACGTACTGTAATTTATCAGTGAGATAAATTTGTACAATGCTATGAAGCTTCCAGCTTCTGTTACATGTATCTTGCGTCCAAGGTTGCCCATTGCAACATTTCATCAAATACAGAGGAGACTAACATGCATGCTATTGCATCTCAATGATTGACAGATCATAGCAAATATGTACTCCCTCCGTTCCAAAAAAAGTTTCTCAACTTCGTGCAAACTTTAGTACAAAGTTGTACTACTACTAAAGTTGACACTTATTTTGGAACAGAGGCAGGTAAAGAAAAAAACGACCCATGCAGTCCCTAGACCTTGAACCGTGAACCCTGACCAAGCTTCAATTTGCTGGCAACGTTCGAGCTTCCTAATAAATGAAGTTTACAACCTTTTGACCATCAGATCATTTTGTGCAATTTCACCAAAATCGAGATGAGCATCCCTATGGCAAAGAAATTGAACAAGCGTGATTAGAATAAGATTACTGGGACTAGTTGATGAGACATAAACTCATCACAAATACAGTACGTAGAAGCCAGTAGAGGAATGTGCGGGGCAAAGAAGTAGAGAAATATCCACAGGGAGTGATGTGGGCAGCTAGAGCAGTGGTGCAAGCCGGCTGTAAAGGGAGTTGTACCTGAGGGACGTAGTGTTGGAAATATGCCCTAGAGGCAATAATAAATTAGTTATTATTATATCATATTTCATTGTTCATGATAATCGTTTATTATCCATGCTAGAATTGTATTGAAAGGAAACTCAGATACATGTGTGGATACATAGACAACACCATGTCCCTAGTAAGCCTCTAGTTGACTAGCTCGTTGATCAATAGATGGTTACGGTTTCCTAACCATGGACATTGTACATCGTTGATAATGGGACCACATCATTAGGAGAATGATGTGATGGACAAGACCCAATCCTAAGCCTAGCACAAGATCGTGTAGTTCGTATGCTAAAGCTTTTCTAATGTCAAGTATCATTTCCTTAGACCATGAGATTGTGCAACTCCCGGATACCGTAGGAGTGCTTTGGGTGTGCCAAATGTCACAACGTAACTGGGTGGCTATAAAGGTACACTACAGGTATCTCCGAAAGTGTCTGTTGGGCTGGCATGAATCGAGACTGGGATTTGTCACTCCGTGTAAACGGAGAGGTATCTCTGGGCCCACTCGGTAGGACATCATCATAATGTGCACAATGTGACCAAGGAGTTGATCACGGGATGATGTGTTACGGAACGAGTAAATAGACTTGTCGGTAACGAGATTGAACAAGGTATCGGGATACCGACGATCGAATCTCGGGCAAGTATCGTACCGATGGACAAAGGGAATTGTATACGGGATTGATTGAATCCTTGACATCGTGGTTCATCCAATGAGATCATCGTGGAGCATGTGGGAGCCAACATGGGTATCCAGATCCCGCTGTTGGTTATTGACCGGAGAGTTGTCTCGGCCATGTCTGCATGACTCCCGAACCCGTAGGGTCTACACACTTAAGGTTCAATGACGCTAGGGTTATAGGGAAAGTATGTACGTGGTTACCGAATGTTGTTCGGAGTCTTGGATGAGATCCCGGACGTCACGAGGAGTTCCGGAATGGTCCGGAGGTAAAGATTAATATATAGGAAGTATGGTTTTGGCCACCGGAAGTGTTCCGGGCATCACCGGTAGTGTACCGGGACCACCGGAGGGGTCCGGGGGTCCACCAGGTGGGGCCACCAGCCCCGGAGGCCTACATGGGCCAATAGTGGGAAGGGACTAGCCCCTAGGTGGGCTGGGGCACCTCCCACCAAGGCCCAAGGCGCCTCCAAGAGGGGAAGAGGGCAAACCCTAGGGCAGATGGGCCCTAAGGCCCACCCTAGGTGCACCTCCCCCTCTCCCCCTTGTGGCCGCCACCCTAGATGGGATCTAGGGCTGCCGCACCCCTTGGGGTGGGAACCCTAGGTGGGGGCGCAGCCCTCCCTCTCCCCCTATATATAGTGGAGGCAAAGGGGCAGGCCAACATACGATTCAATCTCCCTGTTGCCGCAGCCCTACCCCTCTCCCTCCTCGTCTCTCGTAGTGCTTGGCGAAGCCCCGCTAGAGTCCCGCGCTCCTCCACCACCACCACGCCGTCGTGCTGCTGCTGGATGGAGTCTTCCCCAACCTCTCCTTCTCCCCTTGCTGGATCAAGGCGTGGGAGACGTCACCGGGCTGCACGTGTGTTGAACGCGGAGGTGACGTCCGTTCGACACTAGGATCATCGGTGATTTGGATCATGACGAGTACGACTCCATCAACCCCGTTCACTTGAACGCTTCCGCTTAGCGATCTACAAGGGTATGTAGATGCACTCTCCTTCCCCTCGTTGCTTGATTACTCCATAGATTGATCTTGGTGATGCGTAGAAAATTTTGAATTTCTGCTACGTTCCCCAACAGTGGCATCATGAGCTAGGTCTATGTGTAGTTTCTATGCATGAGTAGAACACAAGTTGTTGTGGGTGTCAATTTTGTCAATTTGCTTGCCGTTACTAGTCTTATCTTGATTCGGCGGCATCGTGGGATGAAGCGGCCCGGACCGACCTTACACGTACTCTTACGTGAGACTGGTTCCACCGACTGACATGCACTAGTTGCATAAGGTGGCTAGTGGGTGTCTGTCTCTCCCACTTTAGTCGGATCGGATTCGATGAAAAGGGTCCTTATGAAGGGTAAATGGAAATTTGCATATCACGTTGTGGTTTTCGCGTAGGTAAGAAACGTTCTTGCTAGAAACCTATAGCAGCCACGTAAAAACTTGCAACAACAATTAGAGGACGTCTAACTTGTTTTTGCAGCATATGCCTTGTGATGTGATATGGCCAAAAGGATGTGATGAATGATATATGTGATGTATGAGATTGATCATGTTCTTGTAATAGGAATCACGACTTGCATGTCGATGAGTATGACAACCGGTAGGAGCCATAGGAGTTGTCTTAATTTATTTATGACCTGCGTGTCAACATAAACGTCATGTAATTACTTTACTTTATTGCTAAAGCGTTAGCCATAGTAGTAGAAGTAATAGATGACGAGACAACTTCAAGAAGACACGATGATGGAGATCATGATGATGGAGATCATGGTGTCATGCCGGTGACAACGATGATCATGGAGCCCCAAAGATGGAGATCAAAAGGAGCAAAATGATATTGGCCATATCATGTCACTATTTGATTGCATGTGATGTTTATCATGTTTTACATCTTATTTGCTTAGAACGACGGTAGCTTAAATAAGATGATCCCTCACTAAAATTTCAAGAAAAGTGTTCCCCCTAACTGTGCACCGTTGCGAAGGTTCGTCGTTTCGAAGCACCACGTGATGATCGAGTGTGATAGATTCTAACATTCGAATACAACGGGTGTAAGCCAGATTTACACACGCAATACACTTAGGTTGACTTGATGAGCCTAGCATGTACAGACATGGCCACTGAACACGGAAGACCGAAAGGTCGAACATGAGTCGTATAGAAGATAGATCAACATGAGATGTTCACCGTTGATGACTAGTCCGTCTCACGTGATGATCGGACACGGCCTAGTCGATTCGGATCATGTTTCACTTAGATGACTAGAGGGATGTCTATCTGAGTGGGAGTTCATTAAATAATTTGATTAGATGAACTCAATTATCATGAACATAGTCTAAATTGTCTTTGCAAATATGTTGTAGATGAATAGCTCATGTTGTAGCTCCCTGTTTCAATACGTTCCTAGAGAAAGACCAAGTTGAAAGATATTGTAAGCACTGACGCGGACTAGGTCCGTAGTCCGAGGAGTGTCCTCACTACTACACAGAAGGCTTACGTCTTTGATGCACTGCTCGATGTGCAAACCCCTACAACGTCGTCTGTGGATGTTGTGAACACCTGACAGACACATCCTGATGACTACTTGATAGTTTATTGCACCATACTTTACGGCTTAGAATCGGGATTCCAATGACGTTTTAAACACCATAGAACATATGAGATGTTCCAAGAGCTGAAATTGGGATTTCAGGCTCATGCCCGTGTTGAGAGGTGTGAGACCTCTGACAAGTTCTCTAGCCAACAAGATGGAGGAGAATAGCTCAACTAGTGAGCATGTGCTCAGAATGTCTGGGTGCTACAATCACTTAAAGCAGTGGGAGTTAAACTTCCAGATAAGATAGTGATTGATAGAGTTCTCTAGCCACTATCACTAAGCTACTAGATCTTCATGATGAACTATGACATGCAAGGGATGGAGTTGATCCCGGTGCTGTTCGCGGTGCTTAAGACCGCAAAAGGTAGAAATCAAGAAGGAGCATCAAGTGTTGATGGTTTAACAAGACCACTGGTTTCAAGAAGGGCAAGGGCTAGAAGGGAAACTTCATGGATGGCAAACCAGTTGCTGCTCCAGTAAAGGAACCCAAGGTTGAACCCAAACCCGAGACTAAGTGCTTCTATTGTAAGGGGAACAGTCACTGGTAGCGGAATTACCCCAAATGCATGGTAGATAAGAAGGCTGGCAACTTCAACAAAGTATATACGTGTTATTAATGTGTACCTCACTAGTACTCCTAGTAGCACTTGGGTATTGGATACCGGTTTAGTTACTATTATTGATGACTTGAAGCAAAAGCTACGGACTGAATGGAGACTGGCTAAGTGCGAGGTGACGATGAGTGTTGGAAGTGTTTCCAAAGTTGATGAGATCACCATCGCACGCTCCATCTGCCTTCGGGATTAGTATTGAACCTAGATAAATGTTATCAGGTGTCTACGTTGAGCATGAATATGATTAGATCATGTTCATTGCAATACGGTCATTCATTTAAGTTAGAGAATAATGGTTATTCTGTTTACATGAATGATACCTTTCATGGTCATGCACCCTATGTGAATGGTTCATTGAATCTCGGTCGTGGTAATACACATGTTCACGCCAAAAGATGTAGAGTTAATAATGATAGTACCACTTTCTCGTGGCACTGCCGCTTAGGTCATATTGGCGTAAGATGCATGAAGAAACTCCATGTCGATGGATGTTTGGAGTCACTTGATTTTGAATCACTTGACACATGCGAGCCATGCCTCATGGGCAGGATGACTAAGACCCCGTTTTCAGGTACAATGAAACGGGCAAGTGACTTGTTGGAAATCATGCATGCTGATGCGTGTGATCCAATGAGAATTGAAGTGTGCGGTGGATATCGCTATTTTCTCATCTTCACTGACGATTTGGGTAGATATAGGTATATCTACTTAATGAAGCACAAGTCTGAAACGTTTGAAAAGTTCAAGCGATTTCAGAGTGAAGTTAAGAATCATCATAACAATAAGATCATGTTCCTACGATCTGATCAAAAGGGGATTTTCTGAGTTATGAGTTTGGCAATCACTTAAGACATTGTGGAATTGTTTCGCAGTTGAAGCCACCTGGAACACCACAAGGTAATGGTGTGTCCGGACGTTGTAATCGAACCTTATGATATATGGTGCGATCTATGATGTCTCTTACCAATCTACCACTATTATTTTGAGGTTATGCATTAGAGACAGCTGCATTCACTTTAGATAGGACACCATATAAGTCCATTGAGACGACGTCGTATGAACATTGGTTTGGCAAGAAACCAAAGTTGTCGTTTCGTAATGTTTGGGGCTGCGATGCTTAAGGCTTCAGCCGAAGAAGCTCGAACCCAAAGCGGACAAACACATCTTCATAGGATACCCAAAGGTGACAGTTGGGTATACCTTCTATCTCAGATCCGAGGGCAAATTGTTTGTCGCTAAGAACGGGTCCTTTCTTGAGAAGGAGTTTCTCTCGAAAGAATTGAGTGGGAGGAAGATAGAACTTGATGAGGTTGTCGAACCTTTATTTCAACTAGAGAGTGATGCAAGACAGAAAGATGTTTTCTGTGGAGCCTACATCTGTTGAATAGGTAGTTAATGATAGTGATCATGAAGCTTCGGATCAAGTTGCTATCGAACCCCGTAGGTCGACAAGGATATGTACTACTCCTGAGTGGTACGGTAATCCTGTCTTAGATATCATGTTGTTAGACAACAATGAACCTATGAGCTTTGGAGAAGCGATGGTGGGCCCGTATTCCGACAAATGGTTAGAATCCATGAAATCCGAGATAGGATCCATATATTAGAACAAAGTATGGACCTTGGTGGACTTGCCCGATGATCGGCAAGCCAATGAGATAAATGGGTCTTTAAGAAGAAGACGGACGTGGGCGGTAATGTTACCGTCTATGAAGCTCGACTTGTGGGAAAGAGTCTTTTCACAAGTTCAAGGAGTTGACTACGATGAGAATTTCTCACCCGTAGCGATGCTTTAGTCTGTCGGAATCATGTTAGCATTAGCTGTATTTTTCGATTATGAAATCTGACAGATGGACATCAAAAACAAGTTTTCTTACCAGTTTTCGTAAGAAAGAGTTGTATGTGATACAATCAAAGTTTTGTCGATCCTAAGGATGCTAAAAGGTATGCTGGCTCCAGCAATCCTTCTATGGACTAGAGCAAGCATCTCGGAATCGGAATATATGTTTTGATGGAGTGATCAAAGCTTTTAGGTTTATACAATGTTTGCTAGAAACTTGTATTTACAATAAAGTGATTGGGAGCACTACAACATTTCTGATAAGTATATGTGGATGACATATTGTTGATTCGAAATGATGTAGAATTTTTGGAAAGCATAAACGGTTGTTTGAAGAGTGTTTTTCAAAGGAAGACCTGGATAAAGCTGCTTACATATTGGGCATCAAGATCTATAGAGATATATCAAGACGCCTGATGATACTTTCAAAGAACACACACCTTGACATGTTTTTGAAGTAGTTCAAAATAGATCAGTCAAAGAAGGGGTTCTTACCTGAGTTGTAAGGTGTGAAGTTGAGTAAGACTCAAAGCTTGACCACGGCAGAAGAAAGAGGAAGGACGAAGGTCGTCCCCTATGCTTTTGTCATAGGCTCTATACGGTATGCCATGCTGAAGTACCGCACCTGATGTGTGCCTTGCCACATGTCTGGCAAGAGGGTAGAAAGGTGATCTAGGACTGGATCACCAGATAGTGGTCGAAATTATCCTTAGAGGAATAAGGAAATGTTTCTCGGTTATGGAGGTGATAAAGAGTTCGACGTAAAGAGTTATGTCGATGCAAGCTTAACACCTATCCGGATAGCTCTGAGTAGAGATACCGGATACGTATAATGGAGCAATAATTTGGAATAGCTCCAAGTGGAACGTGGTAGCAGCATCTACGATATAAAGTTTTGCGAAATACATAGGGATCTGAATATGGCAGGACCCGTTGACTACAACCTCTCTCACAAGCATAACATGATCAAACCCAAAACTCTTTGAGTGTTTATCACATAGTGATGTGAACTAGATCATTGAGTCTAGTAGACTCTTGGATGTTGGTCACATGGCGATGTGACCTGTGAGTGTTAATCACATGGCGATGTGAACTAGATTATTGACTCTAGTGCAAGTGGGAGACTGTTGGAAATATGCCCTAGAGGCAATAATAAATTAGTTATTATTATTATATTTCATTGTTCATGATAATCGTTTATTATCCATGCTAGAATTGTATTGAAAGGAAACTCAGATACATGTGTGGATACATAGACAACACCATGTCCCTAGTAAGCCTCTAGTTGACTAGCTCGTTGATCAATAGATGGTTACGGTTTCCTAACCATGGACATTGGATGTCGTTGATAACGGGATCACATCATTAGGAGAATGATGTGATGGACAAGACCCAATCCTAAGCCTAGCACAAGATCGTGTAGTTCGTATGCTAAAGCTTTTCTAATGTCAAGTATCATTTCCTTAGACCATGAGATTGTGCAACTCCCGGATACCGTAGGAGTGCTTTGGGTGTGCCAAACGTCACAACGTAACTGGGTGGCTATAAAGGTACACTACAGGTATCTCCGAAAGTGTCTGTTGGGTTGGCACGAATCGAGACTGGGATTTGTCACTCCGTGTAAACGGAGAGGTATCTCTGGGCCCACTCGGTAGGACATCATCATAATGTGCACAATGTGACCAAGGAGTTGATCACGGGATGATGTGTTACGGAACGAGTAAAGAGACTTGCCGGTAATGAGATTGAACAAGGTATCGGGATACCGATGATCAAATCTCAGGCAAGTATCATACCGATGGACAAAGGGAATTGTATACGTGATTGATTGAATCCTTGACATCGTGGTTCATCCGATGAGATCATCGTGGAGCATGTGGGAGCCAACATGGGTATCCAGATCCTGCTGTTGGTTATTGACCGGAGAGTTGTCTCGTCCATGTCTGCATGACTCCCGAACCCGTAGGGTCTACACACTTAAGGTTCAATCACACTAGGGTTATAGGGAAAGTATGTACGCCGTTACCGAATGTTGTTCGGAGTCCCAGACGTCACGAGGAGTTCCAGAATGGTCCAGAGGTAAAGATTAATATATAGGAAGTATGGTTTTGGCCACCGGAAGTGTTCCGGGCATCACCGGTAGTGTACCGGGACCACCGGAGGGGTTCGGGGGTCCACCAGGTGGGGCCACCAGCCCCGGAGGCCTACATGGGCCAATAGTGGGAAGGGACCAGCCCCTAGGTGGGCTGGGGCACCTCCCACCAAGGCCCAAGGCGCCTCCAAGAGGGGAAGAGGGAAAACCCTAGGGCAGATGGGCCCTAAGGCCCACCCTAGGTGCGCCTCCCCCTCTCCCCCTTGTGGCCACCACCCTAGATGGGATCTAGGGCTGCCACACCCCTTGGGTGGGAACCCTAGGTGGGGGCGCAGCCCTCCCTCTCCCCCTATATATAGTGGAGGCAAAGGGGCAGCCCAACATATGATTCAATCTCCCTGTTGGCGCAGCCCTACCCCTCTCCCTCCTCGTCTCTCGTAGTGCTTGGCAAAGCACTGCTGGAGTCCCACGCTCCTCCACCACCACCACACCGTGGTGCTGCTGCTACTGGACGGAGTCTTCCCCAACCTCTCCTTCTCCCCTTGCTGGATCAAGGCGTGGGAGACGTCACCGGGCTGCACGTGTGTTGAACGCGGAGGTGCCGTCCATTCGGCACTAGGATCATCGGTGATTTGGATCACGACGAGTACGACTCCATCAACCCCGTTCACTTGAATGCTTCCGCTTAGCGATCTACAAGGGTATGTAGATGCACTCTCCTTCCCCTCGTTGCTTGATTACTCCATAGATTGATCTTGGTTATGCGTAGAAAATTTTGAATTTCTGCTACGTTCCCCAACACGTAGCTCAACCTTGAGGAGGGCGGCGGGAGGCAGCAACTGCGCATGTCACGGCAGTGAGCAAGGGACGAAGGCAACCTCATCGGCTTTGTGAGAGTGAACGGCGGGGACCCCTGATCGGGACGTGCCGGCAGTGGGTTTTTGCCGTCGGCGACGGCCACCGCATGTACACTAAGCATCCACCCCTTCCCCAAGCGGACGTGATCCACCGGGATGTTAGAGATGTGGCCATAGTCGTTTTGTGCGAGAGAGTGTGAAGAGAGAAACCCCAGCAAGCAACCGTGTAGGCTGGCCCGTCCTGACTATGTACTCCTTTTCTCTCCATATGAACCTATCATATTGCGTACGTGCCACTGAAGAAAAAAAAACTTTATTTATAAATGACGCGGCACCTACTACTCGTTCTCCTATAACCTTGCGTTTGGCCTCCAAAATATTGACCTTGCGATTGGCTCTTCACCTCTTCGGGAAGTCGAGCAATAATGGTAGTGCAGTATATATCGTTCTGGCTATATGAGACCGAATGAATTGCTGCACGTCCACCACGTGGGCGAGGGTCGAGGGGCGAGGGAGAGTGCTACATATAGAGCAAAATGAGTGAATCTACACTTACACCAGTGTTTGGAGTATGTACTAGTAGTTCGTATTGAAATCTACTAAAGGACATATATATTCCAAACAATATGATATAATCTCTATAACCAAGGTAGTAGGGACGAGGAGTAAACAGAGGGAGTAGTAATTTTTTCTCCTCGTCCTGCGAGCCACCGCGCGCATGAGCGAGGGAGCGGGCGTAAGGCGTAGTAAGCAAGCTTCACCTCATCCTGCGAGCCACCGCGCCCGTGGGCGGGGGAGACGGCGTACTAAGCAAGCTTCTCCTTGTTCTGCGAGTTGACGAGACACATCAAAAGTACTTCACTATATAGAGACTTGCCTCTAAGGTAGGCCCCACATGGCTTGCCTCTTTTTTAACAAAACACGTCAAGTCGCAATTTGTTTGTTCACCCGTGGTAGACGATCCTCCCTCCACCAAGTGGACAACCAGTACACGTGCCAAATTACCACGTGGGCTGCCTTTTTCGTACAGAAATGAGCTCCACCGTGTACCCGTGCGGGTGTGGTTGGGAAAGAGACGGGAGTACGTGCACCGTGCATGCACCTCTTCTCTTCGTGCACGTTCCCCACCTACGTGGGTGTGTGTGAGAGATACGAACCACATTCATGAGTGTTTTTTGTTTTGGGGTGGGGGTGGGGTGGGGTGTTGATTTCGTGAATTATTTGTGGGAATATGTGTCGATGACATCTCAAACAAAATTTTGCATGCAATGTGTGTGAAATGGAGGCCTATCCATATCATACATAGAGGGTCGGGCAATCCACGAGAAGAGAGGGAGGGGTCATAGCTATCGATAGAGTCAAAGAGAGGATCAAGTGGGTGGGTGCGAGATCGATGAAGAGAGCCGTCGAAATTGTGTGTGTACAAGTCAAAGATATAGGGCGACTGGCCTACCGGAACGTTAGAGGGCACACGTCAAGTTTGTGTGTGGCAGGTAGACATGACTAGAGCACTCGATGTATCCGTGTGTGTGGGGGGGAGGGGTGGTGGGAGGGGTAGGCAGAGGCCTAACTATAGAGGTAGAACGACTGGTATATGTGTTGAGAAGGAGAGACCCAGCTATGTCTTGAGGGAGATCGGTCGACATCCATACATAACTGAAGGACGGGAAATATGATGGGAGAGAGATAGAGGAGAGAGAGAGGGAGGGAGAGGGGTAGAGTGCTGGATGGGTGATGGAGTTTCTTCTCAAAGATGGTGGGAGAGGCCTACTAGACAAACTGAGGGTGGAACTGCAATGTTATCAATAAGAGTGGGGATGTGTTTCTGTGTGTGCCTGTGCGTGATAGATCTGTCGGGACACATCCATGGATGATGAAGGGGAACCATGTGTTTGGTAAGCAAACCTAACTAGATCGGTAGATCAATTGTTGTTTGTCGGAGGAAGGGAGAGACACAACTAATGAGGTAGATCGATTGACGTGTGGGTAAAAACGAGTTATAAGGACCTAGCTAGCTATATGTATAGCGAGAGATCTGTTGGTGTACGTCCATTTGTTAGAGGCTAATAAGGCTCAGCGAGACGGATAGACAGAGAGAATGGAGCTAGGAGGTGGTGCGAGAGGCCCAACTACTAGCTAGATAGGGGGAGGAGTGTGCGGTTGTGAGAGAGCGATGAAAAGAGGGGTGAGAGTTTACACGTGTGTCTGACCGTATGAGAGACAGGAGGCAAGGACACATAAAGGAGGAGATTGAAGGTGTGTTTGTATGTTGTAGGCAGGCATCGCTGGAGAGGTTTATCGATCGGTGTGTGTCGGAAAGGAGTTGTGGAGACTCTGGGAGAACGACCTAAAGAAAAAAATGAATGTGCCCGGTGGATAGAATGCCGAGGGAGGGGGAGGGCGAGGAGGGCGTGTGCATGCACGAGAGAAAGTTAGTGGTAGCTACAAAGGTTAGAGGATTGTGTGGGTGTAAGAGACTAACAAAGATCATAATTTGATATGAAAGCGGATTCATATATTTGAATAGGAGATCATAGTGTTTTAAACATTGCATGCATGAATATAGCGGTGATACACGTGCTGTGCACATGTTATACCATAATGTGATAATGCATGGTGTTTGCAACTCACAGCTAAATGCCGAACAATCTAAACCATACTATACATCAAACAATCTCACATTTTATTTGAATTTGTGATAATGTGTGGCGTTTGCAGCTTACAACTAAATATCGAACAATCTAAACAATACTATATATCGAACATTCTCACATTTTATTTGAATTTGTGGCAATGTGTGGTGTTTGCAACTCACATCTAAATACTTGTAGGCGTATGGGGCGGGGCACCATACATAATGTGATGAACACATTATACATATGAGACATGGTTTAGATTATGAAGATCTAGCTAGAGCTAGAAATGTAATGTGATTTGAAATCAAAATAAAGTGGATTCAAAAAATCTAGTTCGAGTTCATATAGTACACATAGTTCATATGTAACTCGAGACTAATCATGTGGTGTGCTATGAAGATAATACACAAACGATGGTTTAACTTGACAATAATGATGATTGTAGATCTTATTAAAACAGAGAAGCGAATTCAAATGCTTTGACTTCACAACAATCATTACTGTAGATCTTATTCAAATAGAGAAACAAATTCAAATTTAGTTCATATTGAAGCGGTAGTATATACGTTTGGAATGCACTAAAACGTTCATTTGAGTAGTAGGTTGCATGCATTATACATGTAGCGAAATTTTTTATTGAACATAACATGAATTCAAAGTTTTGAATGACATTTTTAGGGCGCATTGATTTGGTACAGTACGCGTTAGGCTTGTCCGGAAATTTCAACCCGCGCCTTGTTAGCCCGAAATATTTAAGATATATCTTTGTCTTGTTGTGCTCCGACAACTCCCTCCATCTCAACCCGCGCCTTGCTATTTCGAAATTACAACGCGCGTGAAAACTCCCACCTCCTGTGAAATCCTGACATGCGAAATGTCCGTGGTACCCCTGGACCGAAAGAACCACCTCAAATCGGTGGGGGTACTTTCGTAACTTACCCCACATTACGGACAAGCGCGTCTCTAACCAATGGTTCCCCACTGCCATCCCATCTGCCCACCCATTCGTACACCGAGGCCACGAAAACCCGCGACGAAACCCCACCCCCTGCTCCATCCGCCACCCAGCCGGAGCCTCTTCCCCAACGATGTCGTCCACAGCAACACCTCGATGTCCCTCATCCACCGTACCGGATGAGGATTCGTCGTCGATCTCATCGTCCCGCCGGTTCAGCCACACTGTCCTCCACCTCCAAGGAGCTGCCCCGACGTTCCCCTCGTCTTTTGCGCCACCTCCATTCCCACACCGCCGTCTTCACCTACACCACCGGAAGAGCATCATCATCACCGTTTCCTCAAGCTGCGGCCTAATCGGCGCCACCAAAGAGGTTGTACACTAATCGCCGCATTTTCTTCTTGATTCGATCTCATGGTGCTGTCGGTGCTCGGTCTCGAGCCGACACGGCGCAGCTCCATCCACGGCGGCGTCGCCGGCCACTTCCTCCACGGCGTCGCTCCCTCGGCGGCGACGTCCACATCAGTAGGACCTGCTACTGCTTTAGCTCTCGCTCGCGCTGCTGCTCTGCTCTTGCTCTCGGTCCCCTGCCTGGTCTGCTCTTGCTATTGCTCTTGCTCGCGCTGCTGCTCTCGCTCTTGCTCTTGCTTGCAATGCTGCTCCGATTTAGCTACACTTCACTCCGATGTCGCCGGGTTGAAGGAAGAACCAGCCGCATCGGGGAGGGGGGCTCACCGGAGAGGTACCCCACTATCTATCTTAGGGTTCAGGATGGCGGCGGTGGTCGCCGGCAGTGGAGGGGCATTGGCGGGGCGGTGGCGTGGGGATCGCCGGAGAAAAAGCTCGGCACGGGGGGGGGGGGGCCTAGAGGGATGGCCGGGGCGGCGGTGGACCGGTGGTGAGGAGTGTTTTTGGGGCGGGCGGGGCGGTGCACCACGGGTGGCGGGGGGCTGCTGTTTGGCCGACTCAGGGGGGTGGAGGTTGAAGATGAACCGCAGGCCCTTGATTTCGTATCCAACGGCTGCAAAATCGACTGACCAGAGATGAAAAAGTCAATCGACCAACATGTAGCCTCACCTTGCTAGTGCGTCCAGTTTCGACAGCAAAATTCAGTTTCGACAACAAAATTCAGTTTCGAGAGTTAAGTTCAGTTTCGATAGTTAAGTTCAGTTTCGACAGTTAAATTCAGTTTCGACAGTTAAGTTCAGAGATGAGCGGCTGATGTATTTTACATCTAGCACTTTGTGGTTATGTATTTTACGTCATGTATTGGATATGCTATTAGAATTCCACTCAGGTTAACGTTGTTCGTTGTCTCTCTTGTCCTGCTTCAGCCTCAGCGTCGTACAACTCACCGGAGCTGCTCCAACGATGAAACCCTCCATCACAACGGAGCAGTACCTCGGGCTCCATCTCCAGACGCCTAAGATCTTCTTCCCCTCCTCCGACAGCCAAGTCAGCCGGAGCATCCTCACCGGCCAACCCAATCACGCTGAGATCGACATGGCTTCGCCAAAGAGGTTGTACACTTATTGCATCTCTTTTTTACTCTACATGTTATATATATTGTCCACTGAGCACTCGTCCGTTCATGGGCCGACCATAACGGGCCATCGTTAATAGGCCGTATTTGATGATGCTATGAAATCGGCACAACGTATTAACGGACCACAAACGGGCCGACTGTAACCACGGGCTGAATTTGGCCCACAAGCAGAAAATGACAGTAACATGCCGTAAGTAAACGAATGCTGGAAATGAGCCCAAGAATAAACGGGCTCTGAGAAGGCCAAAAGATAACATGGGCTGGAAACGGCCCAACGGAATAACGAGCCGTTAATGGGTATAAAGTGATACATTGTTCATTACGGGCCAGTTTCACCACGGGCCGTTAATGGGTGTAAAGTGATACACTGTTCATTATGGCCCAGTTTCACCACGGGCCGTTAGTAGGCCAAGAGTTACATAGGGCCTCATATGGGCCGAAAGACGTCATGGGCCATACATGGGCCAGAAGTGAAAACGGGCTGGAATCATATTGGATGGCCTAGATGACGCTACTGGGCCTAATTCGGATAGGGTGTAATGGGCCTTGGGTTAGCGGGCTGTAAATGGGCTATATTCGAACATGCCGTTAACATGCTTTCCATGGACCGGCCCGCCAGCTTTTGACCAAGTCAAACGGGCTGGCCTTTTCATAGGAATGGGCCTCTCTTGGGCCGTGCCACGTGTCGACATATCATAGGCGCCTTCCATCCAATGAGTGGTTGACATCTGTCCCAACGATGAGCCGACACGTGTTTCCTCCGGCCAATGATGATTTTACATGTGGAAAATCCCCATTGGTCGGGGCTGTTAACGGGTTATTGGATCCAAAATCCGACCCGATAGCTTAACGGCGTTCCGTTACGGTGGATGCCATGTGTCGGTCACCCTTGATGAAAGCACTTCTGTGACGCGCGATTTATCATCATGGAAGTGGAAACTTCCGTGATGATAATTTTGGTAATGTCATGGAACACTTCTACGACAGCACATGTATGACTATCTTGATTCTGTCATAAATTTGTCATGGATGTACATGCATGACAAAAAAAGCGACCTAGTGTGACAAACACGTATCATCACGGAAGTGTATTTTTTTGTAGTGGCCGCACACAGCTAGGCAATTGTCTGGTGTGTGTTAGGCGCCCCCCTTCCACACACACACACACACACACACACACACACACACACACACACACACACACACACACACACACACACACACACACACACACACACACACACACATATATATATATATATATATATATATATATATATATATATAGGTGGGATGGGAGGGAGGAGCAGCCAAAGGAGGCGCCCAAGTAGGAGGAATCCTACTTGGGGTCCCTTCCAAGCCGTGCCCCCTTTCCATATTGGGAGTGCGGGGAAAGGCAGGGGAGGGTGGCGCCTCCCCCCCTTTCCTTTCTCCCATGAGAGGGAAAGGCAGGAGGGGCTAGCCCTCCGCCTTTTCCTTCCCTAGGGATGGCCAAACAAGGGAGGGGTGCACCAGCCCCCTTGTGGGCTGGTATGTCCCCTCCTTTGGCCCATAAGGCCCATATCTTGCCAGGGGGGGGCGCCCAGAACCCCTTCCGGTGACCCGATTCCTTCCCGGTATGTCCCGAAACACTTCCGGTGTCCAAATACCATCGTCCTATATATCAATCTTTACCTCTAGACCATTTCGAGACTCCTCGTCATGTCCGTGATCTTGATCTCATCCGGGACTCCAAACAACATTCAGACACCAAATCACATAACTCATATAATACTATATCGTCATCGAACGTTAAGCGTGCGGACCCTACGGATTTGAGAACTATGTAGACATGACTGAGACACCTCTCTGGTCAATAACCAATAGCCGAACCTGGATGCCCATATTTGCTCCTACATATTCTATGAAGATCTTTATCGGTCGAGCCATTATGACAACATACGTAATTCCCTTTGTCCATCGTTATGTTACTTGCCTGAGATTCGATCGTCGGTATCTTCATACCTAGTTCAATCTCGTTACCGGCAAGTCTCTTTACTCATTCTGTAATGCATCACCTCGTGACTAACTTCTTAGTCATTTGCTTGCAAGCTTATGATGTGTATTACCGAGAGGGCCCAGAGATACCTCTCGGATACTCAGAGTGACAAATCCTAATCTCGATCTATGCCAACTCAACAAAAACCTTTGGAGATACCTGTAGAGCATCTTTATAATCACCCAGTTACATTGTGACGTTTGATAGCACACAAGGTATTCCTCCAGTATCCATGAGTTGCATAATCTCATAGTCAAAGGAATATGTATTTGACATGAAGAAAGCAATAGCAATAAACTGAACAGTCATTATGCTAAGCTAACGGGTGGATCTTATCCATCACACATTCTCCTAATGATGTGATCTCGTTATCAAATGACAACACATGTCTATGGTTAGGAAACCTTAACCATCTTTGATCAACAAGCTAGTCTAGTAGAGGCATACTGGGGACACGGAATTTGTTTATGTATTCACACATGTATTTAAGTTTCCGACCAATACAATTCTAGCAAGAATAATAAACCTTTATCATGAATAAGGAAATATAAAATAACAACTTTATTATTTCCTCTAGGGCATATTTCCTTCAGTCTCCCACTTGCACTAGAATCAATAATCTAGTTCACATATGAAAGGATCGAGAAGAGGTGTCTAGAGGGGGGTGATTAGACCCTTAACAAAGAAAATTAGCAGTTTTTAAGTTCTTTGAGTTAAGGTGGAGTTTTAGCACAAGTTTAAACATTCACAATACATTTCAAGCAAGCATGGCGAGAGTATATGAGCAGCGGAAAATAAAGCATGCAAGTTGCAAGAAAGTAAAGGGATGGGATTGGAGTGTGCAAACGCAATTGGAGACACGAAGATTTTTGGCGTGGTTCCGATAGGTGCTGCTATCGTACATCCACGTTGATGGAGACTTCAACCCACGAAGGGTAATGGTTGCGCGAGTCCATGGAGGGATCCACCCACGAAGGGTTCACGAAGAAGCAACCTTGTCTATCCCACCATGGCCATCGCCCACGAAGGACTTGCCTTACTTGGGTAGATCTTCACGAAGTAGGCGATCTCCTTTCCCTTACAAACTCCTTGGTTCAACTCCACAATCTTGACAGAGGCTCCCAAGTGACGCCTAACCAATCTAGGAGACACCACTCTCCAAAAGGTAATAGATGGTGTGTTGATGATGAACTCCTTGCTCTTGTGCTTCAAATGATAGTCTCCCCAACACTCAACTCTCTCTCACAAATTTGGATATGATGGAAAGATGATTTGAGTGGAAAGCAACTTGGGGAAGGCTAGAGATCAAGATTCTTGTGGTTGGATTGGAATGTCTTGGTCTCAACACATGAGTAGGTGGTTCTCTCTCAGAAAATGAATGCTGGAAGTGTAGGCACATTTTGATGGCTCTCTCTCAAATAGAGAGGGCGTGGAGGGGTATATATAGCCTCCACACAAAATCTAACCGTTACACACAATTTACCAAACTCGATGGGACCGAATAGTGAAACTCGGTGTGACCGATCTGGTTCAAAATGTGAACGTTAGGGTTTTCGGTGGGACCGATATGATCAACTCGTTGGGACTAATGTGCTAGGGTTAGGGTAAAACCTCAACTCGGTTTGACCGATTACACAAACTCGGTGAGACCGATTTTGGTAATGAGAAAATAGAGAGTTGGTCAAACAAACTCGGTGAGACCGCCTGCGTATCTCGGTGAGACCAAAATAATTACAACGAGCAACAGAGAGTTTGTAAGCCCATCTCTGTGAGACCGAGACCCCATCGGTGAGATCGAACTGAATAGGGTTTCTGGCAGTGGCTATGTCAAGTGAACTTGGTGGTGCCGGATAGATCAAATCGGTGGGGCCGAGATTGACTTTAGGTTTAGGACATATGTGGAAATGAGAAAGTGGTTGAGGGCTTTGGAGCATATCACTAAGCACTTTGAGCAAGCAAGCCATTAAGCAACACCTCATCCCCTTTTAATAGTATTGGCTTTCCTATGAACTCAATGTGATCTTGGATCACAAAAATAGAAATGAAGAGCCTTAAGCTTTTGCCAATCTTATGTCCTTAGCTTCTTGAAGGGGTTCCACATCCTCTTGTCCATGCCACGCCTTTGTTGAACTTTCTGAAATGTACTAGATAAAAATATTAGTCCAACAAGAGATATGTTGACATTAATTACCCAAATCACCCATGGAGCACTTGTGCTTTCAATCTCCCCCTTTTTGGTAATTGATGACAACACACATCAAAGCTTTAGATAAATATATGAAGAATAAGAAGTAAAGCTTTGGAAAGACATGTAACATGCATATGCTCCCCCTACATGTATGCAAACATGTAAATATGGAATGTAAGAGCATATGAATGCATAAGCATGACAGAGCAAGCAATGAGTTACATGTATCTTGGCTATATGCATCAGAGCAAATGATGTAGATACAGGAAATATACCTTCATGCTCATGATTCCTTCTTGCAAACAGTATGTACATCAGCAAGAGATCATCATGCACATGAGTGTGATGCATATACTTACCTTGTGGTCTTGAGCTGGCTTTGGAGGAGGTAAACTTGAGAAAACAGGGTTAGATAACACAAGAACACCTACTAAGCAAAGCAAGAACAGGAAACCACAAGAATACCAAGACTGGGATGACATGTAATGAGTGAGTACTTAGTACTCTATTTGGATATAGACATGTCCCCAGAGAATACAAATATGCAATGAATTCCAAAGATTTTCTTCCCTTAGAAATGAACTCTTTCTCCCCGTGAATCTGATATTTGATAATGGGAGAAGATAAGGTAAAAGAAAATCAGACAAAACAATTTTAACACATACTAACATGTCTTTCCCCTCTTGAAGACATGTGACTTCTATCCTCTATGGATAATAAGCATCTGGATAAGCTTAAGATGTGCTTTCTCTCTCATGTGATAAGCTTTGATGTGCTCTCTCTCCCCCTTTGACATCAATTTCCAAGAAGGGATCTTCTGGAGCATGAGTCAAGTAGGTTTGTTCCTTGAGTCACATTACAAAGCAACATGTAATTTAAGATGCTGGTAGAGGACAAGAATCATCGAGTGGAGCTAGAAGAGATATGCAGGATGCAAATGGCAAAATGTTTTCTCAGTATTGAAATCGGTGACTCCGAGTTATTCTCATCGGTGACACCGAGTTGGCAGTGTCATAGATGATGCATATCGGTCAGACCGGGTTTGTCCTTGTCGGTTGGACCGATGAACAATCTACAATATGGCATTGTAGTTCGGTCTAGCCGGGATGTATAAATCGGTGAGACCGAGTTCAATACAAAGGAAAGATTTTGTCATCTCAGCTCACTAGGCAAATAAGATCTCACAAAGATTTGTAGAGAATTAACTGAAAGATTTGCAATGAATTGGATACAGGGAATGTAAAACATAAAAGAAGAGAAAATAAATCTAGATGAAGTGAAAGGGAAACATGATAGGCACAAATGCAAGAACTCAAAGAAACACTAGAGAACTTCATTTAGAGAGGGTCAATGACAAAGTCACCTATGTTAGAGTATATTGATCGAGGAGTCAAGTGAGAACACTTGATCATAGGTCATACTCATTATTTAAGCATAAAATGGGGTTACCATTTTTCGTTTAAGCATTTAGATGTATTCTCATCTTGTTGAGCTGCTTGGACCCATGTCTTGGGGTAAAGCTTCTCTAAGATGGAATGACATACCTTGGGTGGTGGTGTTGATCTTGATCATGTAGTTGAACTCGTGTGCGATGCTCAAGGTTGATGTAGCTCATCAAGAGTTGGGAGCACCGCTTGTAGTTTTGAGTTCATCTACCTACATGGGTTAGTCTTGTAAGGAAGAGCACTTTTGTATCCAAGGTGACAATCATGAAATTTGATACCAATTGATATTTGATATATTAAGCTTGTCAAAGGATATGTTGAAAGGATTCATGCTCCCTTGGCTTCAACCACCATATTGTAGAGACTTGGTGATGTAGAGATTGCTCAAGATGTGAGTGAGTTGCAATCGATCATGGATTTGAGCTCATCCAAGTACCTACAAGGGTTAGATAGCATGCAAGGGTACAAGTATAGATCCAAGACATATGATCATCATCATAAGAGAAATATCAAGGATTAGTCAAAGGCTCATGCCTTGCATGCATCCAAATGGAGTGTCTACTCCAAGTTTGAGGCATCAATGATGTTCAATTCACCTCTCAAATGGCAAAATACTTTCTCATCAAGCGGTTTGGTGAATATATGCTCCTATTGCTTATTGGTACGAACATGCTTAAGATCAATGTCGCCTTTAGCAACATGATCTCGAATGAAATGATGACAAACTTCAATATGCTTAGTTCGAGAATGTTGCACAGGATTGTGAGCAATCTTAATAGCACTCTCATTATCACAAAGCAATGGGACATGTTTCACATAGATCCCATAATCTTTAAGAGTTTGGGTCATACAAAGTAATTGAGCACAACATGAACCGTCGGCAATGTATTCCGCTTCGGCGGTGGATAAGGATACCGAGTTTTGTTTCTTGGAGGACCAAGACACAAGAGATCTACCAAGAAATTTGCACATACCTGAAGTGGATTTTCTATCAACCTTGTCATCGGCATAGTCCTAATCGGAGTAGCCAACAAGATCAAAAGAATACCTCTTAGGATACCAAATGCCAAAGTTTGATGTTTGAATTAAGTATGTCACTATCCTTTTCACAGCCTTAAGATGACATTCTTTGGGGCCGCTTGATATCGTGCACACATGCACACACTTAGCATAATATCGGGATGGGAGGCACATAGATATAACAATGAACCAATCATAGAGCGGTAAACCTTTTGGTCAACCGGTTTGCCATCCTTAGTCAAGTCAAGATGTCCACTAGTAGGCATGGGTGTTTTCATACCTTTGCTCTCTTGCATTATGAAATTCTTGAATAAGTCCTTGATATACTTTGTTTGAGAAACAAAGGTACCCTCCTTAGTTTGCTTGATTTGCAAACCAAGAAAGAACTTGAGTTCACTCATCATAGACATCTCAAACTTCTTCGACATTAGCCTTCCAAACTTTTCACTAAAATGAGGGTTAGTCGAACCAAATATGATATCATCAACATAAATTTGGCACACAAATAATTCTCCATTAACCCTTTTAGTAAAAGAGTGGAATCAATTTTTCCAATCTCAAAGCCTTTTTCAATAAGGAACTTGGTCAAGCATTTATACCACGCTCTAGGAGCTTGTTTAAGACCATAAAGAGCTTTGTGAAGTTTGTAAACATGGTCGGGTTTCTTAGGATTAACAAAGCCGGGAGGTTGTTTAACATAAACTTCCTCCTCAATTTCACCATTTATAAAAGCACTTTTAATGCCCATTTGATATAATGTGATATCATGATGATTGGCATAAGCAAGTAAGATGTGTATGGACTCAAGTCTAGCAATGGGGGCATATGTCTCACCATAGTCCATACCTTCGACTTGAATGTGTCCTTGGGCGACGAGACGGGCCTTGTTGCGTACAACTTGTCCACCTTCATCTTGCTTATTCCGAAACACCCATTTGGTACCAATGACATTTTGGTTGTTGTCTGACTTTTCTACCAATGTCCACACTTGGTTCCTTTCAAAGCTGTGTAGCTCTTCATGCATAGCGTTCACCCAGTCTGGATCATCAAGCGCTTCTTCAAGCTTCATAGGTTCAATGCTAGAGATGAATGAATAATGTTCACAGAAATTAGCCAAACGAGTTTTAGAGTGAGTAATTCTCCCGGTTTGGATATCGTCAAAGATTTGTTCGACGGGATGGTCTCTTGAGACTCTTGCTCTAACTCATGAGAGCTTTTGTTTGGGTCGGGGTGGAACATATTCTTCATCATCTCGTTCTTCCTCTTGGCCTTCTTCGTTGTTAGTATTTTTGTTCTCTTGTGAAGGTGGAGAAGGAGGTTCATGAGGTTCATCTTGGTGTACTTCCTCGTTTTCTTCATATTGGCGTGTCCCACTTGTAGATGCCTCCGAGTCAACTCGTGGTTCACCTTGTCGTGAGGTAGAAGCTTCCACTTGCACGGACGAGGTACTCTCCTTCACCTACATTGGGCGAATCTTGCCAATAGACAAGTCTTGGATTGCTTCCGAAGGGTCTTTATCTCCTACATCAATTGGCAATTGCTCTACTTACGAGCCGTTAGATTCATCAAACTTCACATCTACCGTCTCTTCAACCTTTCGGGTGAAATTGTTGTAGACACGGTAAGTGTGAGAGTTTGAGCCATAACCGAGTAGGAAACCCTCATGAGATTTAGGAGAAAATTTAGAACGATGATGCTTATCAAGAATATAGCACTTTGAGCCGAATACTCGAAAGTATCCAACTTGGGGTTTGTTACCGGTGAGAAGCTCGTATGCCGTCTTGCCAAGTATCTTGTGAAGATATAGATGATTTGTTGCATGACAAGCTGTCTCAACCGCTTCCGCCCAAAAGTGTTTTGGTGTCTTGTACTCATCAAGCATCGTTCTCGCCATCTCAATAAGAGTCCGGTTCTTCCTCTCAACGACTCCATTTTGTTGAGGCGTGTACGTAGCCGAGAACTCATGTGAAATCCCTTCTTCGTCAAGAAAGGTATCCACATTTGCGTTATTGAACTCCATTCTATTGTCATTGCGAACCTTCTTGATCTTCACTTCAAATTGATTTTGGGCCTTCCTAGCAAAGTTCTTGAAGATCTTTTGGACCTGCGATTTATCATCAAGAAAGAACACCCACGTAAATCTTGAAAAATCATCGACTATGACTAAACCAAATGAATTTCCACCGAGACTGTTATAGGCGTTTGGACCAAAGAGATCCATACGAAGCAGCTCAAGCGTTCTTCTCGTGGTCATGATGTTCTTCACGGGGTGGCTTCCTCCAACCCGTTTTCCTGCTTGACAAGCACTGCACAATCTATCCTTGTCAAATATAACATATTTTGATCCAAGGATATGATCACCTTTAATAAGCTTATCAAGATTTCACATGCCCACATGACCTAACCTTTTATGCCACAACCAACCTTTAGACGATTTAGCAATTAAGCAAGTTCTAGGTTGAGCCTTTTTTAGTGAAATCAACAATGTACAGGTCACCTCTACGTATACTAGTAAAGACCATTTTATGACTATCTCTCCAAAACACTTGGCAATCTACTTCAGTAAATAGGACATTGAAGCCGAAGTCAGCTAGTCTAGATATGGAAAGTAAATTATAGCCAAGAGATTCAACGAGCATAACATTTTGGATGGAGCTGTCATGTGAGATGGCCACCTTACCAATGCCAACCACCTTACCCTTTGAGTTATCACCAAAGGTGACATATTTTCGAGGGTCGTCATTATTAGCAAGCTCACAAAACATATCCTTGTCTCCGGTCATGTGATCGGTACATCCACTATCAAGAACCCATTCCTTTCCTCCAGCCATGTAGCCGTGAAGGTTAGCCATAAGACCAAAGTGTCTCATAGACTCATCGAGATCAAAGTCACTATCATCATCCTCATCATAGTATCCATGTTCAACATCGTCTTGTGATTGATCATCGCCTAGAGAGAGTGATTCATTAGATATATGATCATGGCAGTGTTCATCTTTATGAATTCTCATGACTTCAGAGATGATGTTACTAATGATTCCAACATCTCCTTTGGCACGCATAAGGTCACGAAGCTCAAATAAACAATCACCAAACTTAGGATAATTGGGATTCATCTTACTTAAAGTAATTGACTTTTGAAGAATCACATCTAGATTTTGCAAGGAATATTTTGGAAATCGTTCCTTTAGAAATCCCCATATGGTGTAAGCACAATCAAGAGTAGGCAAGCAAACAATCAAATTTCTAGGCAATCCTCTAATGATAAGATTGATAGTTCTAGGATTGCGGATCATGTCAAGAGATTCATTAGGGGTAGGATGCGAGGGGTCAACAAGGGGTGCACACAGGCTAGTAATGTACTTGCTCAAATGATATTCATTGAAAATCTCAAGCATCTCATTTTTCCAAGCATTAAAGAATTCTCCATCAAGCATAGGCACTCTACGCTCAAATGTAACATCCCAAATTTTCAATTTGGATGTTATACATAGATCATCATATGCATATCATATTTTATTTGCATTTTGGTTGTCATCCTAGAAATCTTAAGCAACTCAAGGACCCAAGGAGAGAGTTGGAGGTTTCGTTTATTTTCATATTTGAATTTTCCCAAATTTGAAAAGAGGATCATTTTGATTTTAATATTTTTTATCTCTGAAATATTTCCAATATTAAAATAAATGAGTGGAGATAATATGACTTCTCCAAATCAGAGGGGAATATTGGAGGAAAGATTTCAAAATCAAATGGATATTTTATTTGGATTTTATTTGAATTAGAAAAAATATGCATTTTTCAAAATTGCATTCTTAGGCCAGAAAAATGTTCACCTCATTCTAAATATTTTATTAAGACGGTGAAAATTGTTTTTGGCATTTTTAGAATTTTTTTATATTTTAGTAGGATTTTTGTTTACGGTGGAATTAAAAAAAACGTTTCGCCCGACTAGGCCGAAGGCCCAGCCGAGCAGGGCCACCGCCGTCCTTCCCGAGCGGTAACTGCCCCGCCGCCGCCAGCTGTGTCCGGCTCGGGCACGCCTCCCGAGGCCGATGCCCCCTCGCCCAAGCCACCGGAGCCGCCGCCTCGCCCCCTCTTTATAAGGCCTCACCTCGCCCCCCTCTCCTCCCCACATCGCCAGCTGCCGCCGCCGCCTGATGACCCACAAGTATAGGGGATCTATCATAATCCTTTCGATAAGTAAGAGTGTCGAACCCAAGGAGGAGCAGAAGGAAATGAAAAGCGGTCATCAGCAAGGTATTCTCTGCAAGCACTGAAATTATAGGTAATAGATAGTTTTGTGATAAGATAATTTGTAACGAGCAACAAGTAACAAAATTAAATAAAGTGCAGCAAGGTGGCCCAATCCTTTTTGTAGCAAAGGACAAGCCTGGACAAACTCTTATATAGAGAAAAGCGCTCCCGAGGACACATGGGAATTATCGTCAAGCTAGTTTTCATAACGTTCATATGATTCGCGTTCGGTACTTTGATAATTTGGTATGTGGGTGGACCGGTGCTTGGGTACTGTCCTTACTTGGACAAGCATCCCACTTATGATTAACCTCTATTGCAAGCATCCGCAACTACAACAAAAGTATTAAGGTAAACCTAACCATAGCATGAAACATATGGATCCAAATCAGCCCCTTACGAAGCAACACATAAACTAGGGTTTAAGCTTCTGTCACTCTAGCAACCCATCATCTACTTATTACTTCCCAATGCCTTCCTCTAGGCCCCAATAATGGTGAAGTGTCATGTAGTCGACATTCACATAACACCACTAGAGGAGAGACAACATACATCTCATCAAAATATCAAACGAATACCAAATTCACATGACCACTAATAGGAAGACTTCTCCCATGTCCTCAGGAACAAACGTAACTACTCACAAAGCATGTTCATGTTCATAATCAGAGGGGTATTAATATGCATATAGGATCTGAACATATGATCTTGCACCAAATAAACCAACTAGCATCAACTACAAGGAGTAATCAACACTACTAGCAACCTACAGGTACCAATCCCAGACTTAGAGACAAGAATTGGGTACAAGAGATGAACTGGGGTTTGAGCGGAGATGGTGCTGGTGAAGATGTTGATGGAGATTGGCCCCCTCCCGATGAGTGGAGCGTTGGTGATGACGATGGTGATGATTTCCCCCTCTCGGAGGGAAGTTTCCCCGGCAGAGCAGCTCCACCGGAGCCCTAGATTGGTTCCGCCAAGGTTCCGCCTCATGGCGGTAGAGTCTCGTCCCGAAAGCTTCCTTATGATTTTTTCCTCAAGGAAAGACTATAGCAGAAGATGGGCATCGGAGTGCCACCAGGGGGCCCACGAGGCAGGGGGCGCGCTCAGGGGGGGTAGGGCGCCCCCCCACCCTCATGGCTGGTGAGTGGCCCCCCTCTGGTACTTCTTGCGCTCAGTATTTTTTATATATTCTGAAAATAACTTTCGTGAAGTTTCATGACTTTTGGAGCTGTGTAGAATAGGTCTCTAATATTTTCTCCTTTTCCAGCCCAGAATCCAGCTGCCGACATTCTCCCTCTTTATGTAAACGTTGTAAAATAAGAGAGAATAGGCATAAGTATTGTGACATAATGTGTAATAGCAGCCCATAATGCAATAAATATCGATATAAAAGCATGATGCAAAATGGACGTATCAACTCCCCCAAGCTTAGACCTCGCTTGTCCTCAAGCGAAAGCCAAAATCAAAAAAATATGTCCACATGTTTAGAGATAGAGGTGTCGATAAAAATAAAATATGATCATGAGGGCATCATGATCATTCTTAGAACAACAACATATATATATATATATATATATATATATATTGTCATATGATCTCTTATGCTAAAGTAACAATTCAATCACAATTTCAAGTATGAATCATAAACTTCATTGAAAACTAACAAACTATAATGTCAGTCATTGAAGCAATTGCAATTTATCATAACATAGGAAAGAGTCAATATAAGAGCTTTTCAGTAAGTCCACATACTCAACTATCATATAGTCTTTCACAATTGCTAACACTCACGCAATACTTATGGGTATGGAGTTTTAATCGGACACAGAGAAAGATAGGGGCTTATAGTTTTGCCTCCCAACGTTTTACCTCAAGGGTAATGTCAACAATAATAGTTCATGAAAACTCACATCCAATTAGCCATATATACCAGGATCTTTCCAACATAGTGTGCTTGCCAAAAGATAAAATGTAAAAAGGAAAGGTGAAGATCACCATGACTATTATGTAAGGTGCGAGATAAAAGTAAAAGATAGGCCCTTCGCAGAGGGAAGCAGAGGTTGTCATGCGCTTTTATGGTTGTATGCACAAAATCTTAATGCGAAAGAATGTCACTTTATATTGCCACTTGTGATATGGACCTTTATTATGCAGTCCGTCGCTTTTATTTCTTCCACATCACAAGATCGTATAAAGCTTATTTTCTCCCACACTAATAAGTCATACATATTTAGAGAGCAATTTTTATTGCTTGCACCGATGACAACTTTTGAAGGATCTTACTCAATCCATAGGTAGATATGGTGGACTCTCATGGCAAAACTGGGTTTAGGGATATTTGGAAGCACAAGTAGTATCTCTACTTGGTGCAAAGAATTGGCTAGCATCAGAGGGAAAGGCAAGCTCAACATGTTGGATGATCCATGACAATATAATTTATCTCAGATGAAAGAAAACATAACCCATTATGTTGTCTTCCTTGTCCAACGTCAATTCTTTAGCATGCCATATTTTAATGAGTGCTCACAATCATAAAAGATGTCCAAGATAGTGTATTTATATGTGAACCTCTTTTTTTTATTACTTCCTATTAATTGCAACGATGACCAAAACTATGTTTATCAACTCTCAACAACTTTTATTCATCATACTCTTTATATGTGAGCTCATTACTCTCCATAGGATCCATATGATCTCTTTGTTTCTTTTTATTTCTTTCACTTTTTATTTTATTCCCTCAAGATCATAGCAAAATTGTCAAGCCCTTGACTCAACACTAATCTTTATTATAAAGCTCATGGACTCGATTACATAGAGGGATCATAAAGCAAAACTCACAACTAGATCATACCAAAAACTTTATTCTACTAGATCAAGATATTACTAAAAGGATCGAACTAAGAAAAATGGTAAAGATGAAGGTGATGGTGATACGATACCGGGGCACTCCCCCAAGCTTGGCAGTTGCCAAGGGGAGTGCCCATACCCGTGTGATTATGTCTCTTTTGCCGGTGAAGGGGTTGGAGTTGTTGATGATGTATGCTTGTCGTCCCTCTTCCAAGGCATAGGCTCACCATCATAGAAGGATGATCAAGTCTCCCGAGTCCTCAAATCTGCATCCAAACTCATCCTTTTGAATATATATATTCATACTCACAGTTTTGATTTTGCAGGTCATAGATCTGGGCTTGGAGGTGCTCGATTTTCTCATGAAGCTTGAAGATGGCCTCTCCAATGTCCTTGGGGGAACTTGAAGACGACATGACGACCTAGATCTATCAGAAAAACAGCTCGAAACAAAGACGAGAGATATTTGCGTGATACAGGAGTCAAAGCCTCCGGGAGATTATATAATGAATTTTTACCGACCAAAATACGTAACGTGTAAGAAAACGGAGTCCAGAGAGCGCACGAGGTGCCCACGAGGTAGGGGCGCATGCCTCCCACCCTCGTGGAAGCCTCGTGTCCTTCCCGGACTGCTTCTTATTTTCCTATTTTTCTAAAAATTCCAAAATGGAGAAAAATTGCCATTATAACTGTTTTGGAGTCGGTTTACTTACCGTACCACGTACCTATTCCTTTTTGGAGTTTGAAACGTTCCGGAAAGTGTCCCTTATGTATTCCTCCGGGGTTACGGTTTCAATAACATTAGTTTCAACATTTATAGGATTACCTGAGATATAATGTTTGATTCTTTGACCGTTCACCACCCTCGGATTTGTGCCTTTGAAGTTGTTAATTTTTATGGCACCGGAACGATAGACCTCCTCGATAACGTAAGGACCTTCCCATTTGGAGAGAAGTTTGCTTGCAAAAAATCTTAAACGAGAGTTGTATAACAATACATAATCACCTACATTAAACTCACGCTTTTGTATCCTTTTATCATGCCATCATTTAACTTTTTCTTTAAATAGTTTGGCATTTTCATAGGCCTGGGTTCTCCATTCATCAAGTGAGCTAATGTCAAATAGCCTCTTCTCACCGGCAAGTTTGAAATCATAGTTGAGCTCTTTGATAGCCCAATATGCCTTATGTTCTAGTTCAAGAGGTAAGTGACATGCTTTACCATAAACCAGTTTATAAGGAGACATACCCATATGATTTTTATATGCAGTTCTATAAGCCTATAATGCATCATCAAGTTTCTAGATCTATTAACAGTCTTTTGCAAAATTAATTTAAGCTCTCTATTACTCAATTCTACTTGACCACTAGACTGTGGGTGATATGGAGATGCAATTCTATGATTAACATCATACTTAACAAGCATTTCACGAAAGGCACCATGAATGAAATGTGAACCACCATCAGTCATTAAATATCTAGGGACTCCAAACCTCAGGAAAATAACTTCTTTAAGCATCTTAATAGAGGTGTTATTATCAACACTACTAGTTGGAATAGCTTCTACCGACTTAGTAACGTAATCAAGAGCAACTAAAATATGTGTATACCCTTTAGAGGAAGGAAACGGTCCCATATAATCAAAGGCCCAAACATCAAATGGTTCAATAACAAGTGAATAATTCATAGGCATTTCTTGATGTCTACTAATATTACCAATTCTTTGACATTCATCATAAGATAAGACAAACTTACGTGCATCCTTGAAGAGAGTAGGCCAATAAAAACCGGATTGCAATACCTTATGTGCAGTTCTATATCCAGCGTGGTGTCCTCCATAGGCTTCGGAGTGAAACTTGCTAGGATATGTTCCTGTTCATGCTCAGGTACACAACGTCTAATAACACCATCTACTCCTTCTTTATAAATATGTGGGTTATCCCAAAAGTAATGTCTCAAATCATAGAAAAACTTTTTCTTTTGCTGGTATGTGAAACTAGGTGGTATAAATTTAGCAACAATGTAATTAGCATAATCAACATACCATGGAGCAGTATGAGAAGCGTTTATGGCATTGTTCATCAGGAAATCTATCGTCAATAGGTAGTGGGTCATCAATAACATTTTCTAACCTAGACAAGTTATCTGCAACGGGGTTCTCAGCTTCCTTTCTATCAATAATATGCAAATCAAATTCTTGTAGCAAGAGAACCCATATAATAAGTCTAGGTTTAGCATCTTTCTTTTCCATAAGATATTTAATAGCAGCATGATCAGTGTGAATAGTTACTTTAGAGTCAACAATATAAGGTCTGAACTTAACACAAGCAAATACAACCGCTAAGAATTCTTTTTCAGTAGTAGCATAATTTCTCTGGGCATTGTCTAGGGTTTTACTAGCATATTGAATAACATTTAATTTCTTATCAACTCTTTGCCCTAGAACAACACCTACAACATAATCACTAGCATCACACATAATTTCAAAAGGTAAATTCCAATCAGGTGGCTGAAAAATAGGTGCAGAGATTAATGCTTTCTTAAGTATTTCAAATGCTTCTACACAATCATTATCAAAGACGAACGGTATATCTTTTTGTAATAAATTAGTCAGAGGCCGAGAAATTTTTGAGAAGTCCTTAATTAACCTCCTATAAAAATCGGCATGACCAAGGAAACTTCTTATACCTTTGATGTCCTTGGGACACGACATCTTTTCAATAGCATCAACTTTAGCTTTATGAACTTCAATGCCTCTTTCAGAAATTTTGTGCCCCAAGACAATACCTTCATTAACCATAAAGTGGCATTTCTCCCAATTCAAGACAAGGTTAGTTTCTTCACATCTCTGCAAAACTCGATCAACGTTGCTTAAGCAATCATCAAAATAGGATCCATAAACGGAGAAATCATCCATGAATACCTCACATATATTTTCATAAAAGTCAGAAAATATAGCCATCATGCATCTTTCAAAGGTAGCAGGTGCATTACATAAACCAAAAGGCATACATCTATAAGCAAAAGTACCGAAAGGGCAAGTAAAAGTGGTCTTAGATTGATCATCAACTGATACACGTATTTGGGAGAAACCAGAATAACCATCTAGAAAGCAAAAATGTGTATGTTTGGATAATCTTTCTAGCATTTGATCAATAAAAGGTAAGGGGTAATGATCTTTTTTAGTAGCCTTATTTAATTTGCGGAAATCAATTACCATCCTATAAACTGTAATAATTCTTTGCGGAATCAATTCATCTTTATCACTAGGAACGACAGTAATACCTCCCTTATTAGGAACACAATGGACATGACTTACCCACTAACTATCAGCAACGGGATAAATTACACCTTCCTCAAGGAGCTTTAGTATTTCTTTTCTTACCACTTCTTTCATCTTAGGATTCAGCCATCGTTTGTGATCAATAAACGGTTTGGCATCTTTCTCCAAATTTATTTTGTGTTGACATAGAGTGGGACTAATGCCCTTAAGATCATCAAGAGTATATCCAATAGCAGCACAGTGCTTCTTCAGAGTTTTCAATAATTTTTCTTCCTCCTTCTCTAAAAGGTTAGCACTAATAATAATGGGATATATCTTCTTTTCATCAAGATAAGCATATTTAAGAGTATCAGGCAATGGTTTAAGCTCAAACACGGGATCACCCTTGGGTGGAGGAGGATCCCCTAAGATTTCAGCAGGCAAGTTGTGTTTCAGAATAGGTCCTTGTTTAAAGAACACTTCATCTATTTCCCTTCTTTCATTCATGAACATATCATTTTCATGGTCTAGCAAATATTGTTCTAAAGGATCACTAGGAGGTACGGCAATAGAAGCAAGACCAATAATTTCATCTTTGCTAGGCAATTCCTCTTCACGGTGTTGTCTATGAAATTTAGAAAAGTTGAACTCATGAGATATATCACCTAAAACAATAGTAACAACATCCTTTTGCAGTCTATCCTAGCATTAACAGTGTTTAAGAAGGGTCTACCAAATATAACGGGACAAAAGCTATCTTGTGGGGAACCAAGAACAAGAAAATCAGCAGGATATTTAGTTTTCCCACACAATACTTCAACATCTCTAACAATCCCCATTGGTGAAATAGTATCTCTATTGGCAAGTTTAATTGTGACATCAATATATTCTAACTCAGCAGGTGCAATATCATGCATAATTTCTTTGTATAAGTCAATAGGTATTGCACTAGCACTAGCACCCATATCACACAAGCCATGATAACAATGATCTCCTATTTTAACAGAAATAACAGGCATGACTACCACAGGTCTATGTTTATCTTTAGCACAAGGTTTAGCAATTCTAGCAGTTTCATCATAGAAATAAATAACATGCCCATCAATATTATCAGCCAAGAGATCCTTAACAATAGCAATATTAGGTTCAACTTCAACTTGCTCGGGAGGTGTATAGGTTATAGTATTTCTTTTACAAACCATAGTTGAAGCTTTAGCATGATCTTTTATCCTAACAGGAAAAGGTGGTTTCTCAACATAAGCAGTAGGAACAACATGATCATTATAAGTGATAGTCTTTTCTTCAACTTTAGTAGGTGCAACTACTTTTACTTCTATGGGAGGATGATATTTAAACCACTTCTCCTTAGGGAGATCAACATGAGTAGCAAAAGATTCACAGAAAGAAGCTACTATCTTAGAGTCAAGTCCATATTTAGTGCTAAATTTACGGAAAACATCGGTATCCATAAAAGATTTAACACAATCAAACTTAGGTGTCATACCTGACTCCTTACCTTCATCGAGATCCCAATCTTCAGAGTTGCATTTAATTCTTTCCAATAAATCCCATTTGAATTCAATAGTCTTCATCATAAAAGAGCCAGCACAAGAAGTATCGAGCATGGTGCGATTGTTATCAGAAAGCCGAGCATAAAATCTTTGGATAATCATTTCTCTTGAGAGCTCATGATTGGGGCATGAATATAACATTGATTTAAGCCTCCCCCAAGCTTGAGCGATGCTTTTTCCTTCGCGAGGCCAAAAATCATATATATAATTACGATCACGATGAACAAGATGCATAGGATAAAACTTTTGATGAAATTCCAACTTCAATCGTTTGTAGTTCCATGATCCCATATCATCAGATAGCCTATACCATGTCAATTCATATCCCTTCAAAGATAAAGGGAAGACCTTCTTCTTGATAACATCATCAGGCATACCCGCAAGCTTAAATAATCCACAAACTTCATCCACATATATTAGGTGCTCATCAGGATGTAATGTTCCATCTCCTGCAAAAGGATTAGCAAGCAGTTTTTCTATCATACCCGAAGGTATTTCAAATTAGACATTTTCATTTTCAGTAGGTTCAGTAGGTTGAGGAGCAACTCTTTACTCTACTGGTTGGGGTGAAGATACCCCGAACAAGCCCCTCAGAGGATTACTTTCCATAGTAACAAGTGACCGTAAATTTCAGCACACTATATAAATTTTTCCTTACCAAAACTCCACCTATCAAAGGCGCTTCACTCCCCGGCAACGGCGCCAGAAAAGAGTCTTGATGACCCACAAGTATAGGGGATCTATCGTAGTCCTTTCGATAAGTAAGAGTGTCGAACCCAACGAGGAGCAGAAGGAAATGATAAGCGGTCTTCAGCAAGGTATTCTCTGCAAGCACTGAAATTCTAGGTAATAGATAGTTTTGTGATAAGATAATTTGTAACGACCAACAAGTAACAAAAGTAAATAAAGTGCAGCAAGGTGGCCCAATCCTTTTTGTAGCAAAGGACAAGCCTGGACAAACTCTTATATAGAGGAAAGCGCTCCCAAGGACACATGGGAATTATCGTCAAGCTAGTTTTCATCACGTTCATATGATTCGCGTTCGGTACTTTGATAATTTGGTATATGGGTGGACCGGTGCTTGGGTACTGTTCTTACTTGGACAAGCATCCCACTTATGATTAACCTCTATTGCAAGCATCCGCAACTACAACAAAAGTATTAAGGTAAACCTAACCATAGCATGAAACATATGGATCCAAATCAGCCCCTTATGAAGCAACGCATAAACTAGGGTTTAAGCTTCTGTCACTCTAGCAACCCATCATCTACTTATTACTTCCCAATGCCTTCCTCTAGGCCCAAATAATGGTTAAGTGTCATGTAGTCGACGTTCACATAACACCACTAGAGGAGAGACAACATACATCTCATCGAAATATCGTACGAATACCAAATTCACATGACTACTAATAGAAAGACTTCTCCCATGTCCTCAGGAACAAACATAACTACTCACAAAGCATGTTCATGTTCATAATCAGAGGGGTATTAATATGCATATAGGATCTGAACATATGATCTTCCACCAAATAAACCAACTAGCATCAACTACAAGGTGTAATCAACACTGCTAGCAACCTACAGGTACCAATCCCAGACTTAGAGACAAGAATTGGATACAAGAGATGAACTGGGGTTTGAGAGGAGATGGTGCTGGTGAAGATGTTGATGGAGATTGGCCCCCTCCCGATGAGAGGAGTGTTGGTGATGACGATGGTGATGATTTCCCCCTCCCGAAGGGAAGTTTCCCTGGCAGAACAGCTCCGCCAGAGCCCTAGATTGGTTCCGCCTCGTGGCGGCGGAGTCTCGTCCCGAAAGCTTCCTTATGATTTTCTCCTCAAGGAAAGACTCCATATAGCAGAAGATGGGCATCGGAGGGCCACCAGGGGGCCTACGAGGCAGGGGGCGCTTGATATCGTGCACACATGCACACACTTAGCATAATATCGGATGGGAGGCACATAGATATAACAATGAACCAATCATAGAGCGGTAAACCTTTTGGTCAACTGGTTTTCCATCCTTAGTCAAGTCAAGATGTCCACTAGTAGGCATGGGTGTTTTCATACCTTTGCTATCTTGCATGTTGAACTTCTTGAATAAGTCCTTGGTATACTTTGCTTGAGAAACAAAGGTACCTTCCTTAGTTTGCTTGATTTGCAACCCAAGAAAGAACTTGAGTTCACACATCATAGACATCTCAAACTTCTTCGACATTAGCCTTCTGAACTTTTCACTAAAAATGAGGGTTAGTCGAACCAAATATGATATCATCAACATAAATTTGGCACACAAATAATTCTCCATTAACCCTTCTAGTAAAAAGAGTGGAATCAAATTTTCCAATCTCAAAGCCTTTTTAATAAGGAACTTGGTCAAGCATTTATACCACGCTCTAGGAGCTTGTTTAAGACCATAAAAGAGCTAGCTTTGTGAAGTTTGTAAACAGGGTCGGGTTTCTTAGGTTTAACAAAGCCGGGAGGTTGTTTAACATAAACTTCCTCCTCAATTTCACCATTTAGAAAAGCACTTTTAATGCCCATTTGATATAATGTGATATCATGATGATTGGCATAAGCAAGTAAGATGTGTATGGACTCAAGTCTAGCAACGAGGGCATATGTCTCACCATAGTCCATACCTTCGACTTGAATGCATCCTTGGGCGGCGAGACGGTCCTTGTTGCGTACAACTTGTCCATATTCATCTTGCTTATTCCGAAACACCCATTTGGTACCAATGACATTTTGGTTGTTGTCCGACTTTTCTACCAATGTCCACACTTGGTTCCTTTCAAAGTTGTGTAGCTCTTCATGCATAGCGTTCACCCAGTCCGGATCATCAAGCGCTTCTTCAACCTTCATAGGTTCAATGCTAGAGATGAATGAATAATGTTCACAGAAATTAGCCAAACGAGTTTTAGAGTGAGTAATTCTCCCAGTTTGGATATTGTCAAAGATTTGTTCGACGGGATGGTCTCTTGAGACTCTTGCTCTAACTCATGAGAGCTTTTGTTTGGGTCGGGGTGGAACATCTTCTTCATCATCTCGTTCTTCCTCTTGGCCTTCTTTGTTGTTGGTATTGTTGTTCTCTTGTGAAGGTGGAGAAGGAGGTTGATGAGGTTCATCTTGGTGTACTTCCTCGTTTTCTTCATATTGGCATGTCCCACTTGTAGATGCCTCCGAGTCAACTCGTGGTTCACCTTGTCGTGAGGTAGAAGCTTCCACTTGCACGGACGAGGTACTCTCCTTCACCTCCATTGGGCGAATCTTGCCGATAGACAAGTATTGGATTGCTTCCAAAGGGTCTTTATCTCCTACATCAATTGGCAATTGCTCTACTTACGAGCCGTTAGATTCATCAAACTTCACATCTACCGTCTCTTCAACTTTTCGGGTGAAATTGTTGTAGACACGGTAAGTGTGAGAGTTTGAGCCATAACCGAGTGGGAAACCCTCATGAGATTTAGGAGAAAATTTAGAACGACGATGCTTATCAAGAATATAGCACTTTGAGCCGAATACTTGAAAGTATCCAACTTGGAGTTTGTTACCGGTGAGAAGCTCGTATGCCGTCTTGCCAAGTATCTTGTGAAGATATAGATGATTTGTTGCATGACAAGCTGTCTCAACCGCTTCCGCCCATAAGTGTTTTGGCGTCTTGTACTCATCAAGCATCATTCTCGCCATCTCAATAAGAGTCCGGTTCTTCCTCTCAACGACTCCATTTTGTTAAGGCGTGTACGCAGCCGAGAACTCATGTGAAATCCCATCTTCGTCAAGAAAGGTATCCACATTTGCGTTATTGAACTCTGTTCTGTTGTCGCTGCGAACCTTCTTGATCTTCACTTCAAATTGATTTTGGGCCTTCCTAGCGAAGTTCTTGAAGATCTTTTGGATCTGCAATTTATCATCAAGAAAGAACACCCACGTAAATCTTGAAAAATCATCGACTATGACTAAACCAAATGAATTTCCATCGATAGTTTTATAGGCGTTTGGACCAAAGAGATCCATATGAAGCAGCTCGAGCGTTCTTCTCATGGTCATCATGTTATTCACGGGGTGGCTTCCTCCAACCTGTTTTCCTGCTTGACAAGCACTGCACAATCTATCCTTGTCAAATATAACATATTTTTCTCCAAGGATATGATCACCTTTAATAAGCTTATCAAGATTTCGCATGCCCACATGACCTAACCTTCTATGCCACAACCAACCTTTAGACGATTTAGCAATTAAGCAAGTTCTAGGTTGAGCCTTTTTAGTGAAATCAACAATGTACAGGTCACCTCTATGTATACCGGTAAAGACCATTTTATGACTATCTCTCCAAAACACTTGGCAATCTACTTCAGTAAATAGGACATCGAAGCCGAAGTCAGCTAGTCTAGGTACAGAAAGTAAATTATAGCCAAGAGATTCAACGAGCATAACATTTTGGATGGAGCTATCATGTGAGATGGCCACCTTACCAAGGCCAACCACCTTACCCTTTGAGTTATCACCAAAGGTGACATATTTTCGAGGGCCGTCATTTTTAGCAAGCTCACGAAACATATCCTTGTCTCCGGTCATGTGATCGGTACATCCACTATCAAGAACCCATTCCTTTCCTCCAGCCATGTAGCCGTGAAGGTTAGCCATAAGACCAAAGTGTCTCATAGACTCATTGAGGTCAAAGTCACTATCATCATCCTCATCATAGTATCCATGTTCAACATCGTCTTGTGATTGATCATCGCCTAGAGAGAGTGATTCATTAGATATAGGATCATGGCAGTGTTCATCTTTATGAATTCTCATGACTTCGGAGATTATGTTACTAATGATTCCAACATCTCCTTTGGCACGCATAAGGTCATGAAGCTCAAATAAAGAATCACCAAAATTAGGATCATTGGGATCATCTTAATTAGAGTAATTGACTTTTCAAGAATCACATCTAGATTTTGCAAGGAATAGTTTGGAAATCGTTCCTCAAGAAATTCCCATATGGTGTAAGCACAATCAAGAGCAGGCAAGCAAACAATCAAATTTCTAGGCAATCCTCTAATGATAAGGTTGATAGTTCTAAGTTTGCGGATCATGTCAAGAGACTCATCAGGGGTAGGATGCAAGGGGTCAACAACGGATGCACACAGGCTAGTAATGTACTTGCTCAAATGATATTCATTGAAAATCTCAAGCATCTCATTTTTCCAAGCATTAAATAATTCTCCATCAAGCATAGGCACTCTACGCCTAAATTAACATCCCAAATTTTCAATTTGGATGTTATACATAGATCATCATATGCATATCATATTTTATTTACATTTTGGTTGTGATCCTAGAAATCTTAAGCAACTCAAGGACCCAAGGAGAGAGTTGGCGTTTATTTTCATATTTGAATTTTCCCAAATTTTAAAGAGGATCATTTTGATTTTAATATTTTTTATCTCTGAAATATTTCCAATATTAAAATAAATGAGTGGAGATAATTTGACTTCTCCAAATCAGAGGGGAATACTGGAGGAAAGATTTTAAAATCAAATGAATATTTTATTTGGATTTTATTTGAGATTTTATTTGAATTAGAAAAAAATATGCATTTTTCAAAATTGGATTCTTAGGCCAGAAAAATGTTCACCTCATTCTAAATATTTTATTTAGACGGTGAAAATTGTTTTTGGCATTTTTAGATTTTTTTTATTTTTTAGTAGGATTTTTGTTTATGGTGGAATTAAAAAAAACGTTTCGCCCGACTAGGCCGAAGGCCCGGCCGAGCCGGGCCGCCGTCGTCCTTCCCGAGCGGGAACCGCCCCGCCACCGCCAGCCGTGTCTGGCTCAGGCACGCCTCCCGAGGCCGGTGCCCCCTCGCCCAAGCCACCGGAGCCGCCGCGTCGCCCCCTCTTTATAAGGCCTTGTCCCGCCCCCCTCTCCTCCCCACATCGCCAGCCGCTGCCGCCTGATGACCCACAAGTATAGGGGATCTATCGTAGTCCTTTCGATAAGTAAGAGTGTCAAACCCAACGAGGAGCAGAAGGAAATGATAAGCGGTCTTCAGCAAGGTATTCTCTGCAAGCACTAAAATTATAGGTAATAGATAGCTTTATGATAAGATAATTTGTAACGAGCAACAAGTAGCAAAATTAAATAAAGTGCAGCAAGGTGGCCCAATCCTTTTTTGTAGCAAAGGACAAGCCTAGACAAACTCTTATATAGTGAAAAGCGCTCCCGAGGACACATGGGAATTATCGTCAAGCTAGTTTTCATCACGTTCATATGATTCACGTTCGGTACTTTGATGATTTGGTATGTGGGTGGACCGGTGCTTGGGTACTGTCCTTACTTGGACAAGCATCCCACTTATGATTAACCTCTATTGCAAGCATCCGCAAATACAACAAAAGTATTAAGGTAAACCTAACCATAGCATGAAACATATGGATCCAAATCAGCCCCTTACGAAGCAACACATAAACTAGGGCTTAAGCTTCTGTCACTCTAGCAACCCATCATCTACTTATTACTTCCCAATGCCTTCCTATAGGCCCAAATAATGGTGAAGTGTCATGTAGTCGACGTTCACATAACACCACTAGAGGAGAGACAACATACATCTCATCAAAATATCGAACGAATACCAAATTCACATGACTACTAATAGCAAGACTTCTCCCATGTCCTGAGGAACAAACGTAACTACTCACAAAGCATGTTCATGTTCATAATCAGAGGGGTATTAATATGCATATAGGACCTGAACATAGATCTTCCACCAAATAAACCAACTAGCATCAACTACAAGGAGTAATCAACACTACTAGCAACCTACAGGTACCAATCCCAGATTTAGACACAAGAATTGGATACAAGAGATAACTGGGGTTTGAGAGGAGATGGTGCCGGTGAAGATGTTGATGGAGTTTGGCCCCCTCCCGATGAGAGGAGCGTTTGTGATGACGATGGTGATGATTTCCCCCTCCCGGAGGGAAGTTTCCCCGGCAGAACAGCTCCGCCGGAGCCCTAGATTGGTTCCGCCAAGGTTCCGCCTTGTGGCGGCGGAGTCTCGTCCCGAAAGCTTCCTTATGATTTTTTCCGCAAGGAAAGACTCCATATAGCAGAAGATGGGCATCGGAGGGCCACCAGGGGGCCCATGAGGCAGGGGGCGCGCCCAGGGGGGTAGAGCGCCCCCACCCTCGTGGCTGGTGAGTGGCCCCCCTCTGGTACTTCTTGCGCTTAGTATTTTTTATATATTCTGAAAATAACTTTCGTGAAGTTTTAGGACTTTTGGATCTGTGCAGAATAGGTCTCTAATATTTGCTCCTTTTCCAGCCCAGAATCCGAGCTGCCGGCATTCTCCCTCTTTATGTAAACCTTGTAAAATAAGAGAGAATAGGCATAAGTATTGTGACATAATGTGTAATAACAACCCATAATGCAATAAATATCAATATAAAAGCATGATGCAAAATGGACGTATCACCGCCCGAAGCAACAACAGCAGCCAGCGCCGCCGCCGCCCGTGCTCGCCATCTCCTGCCGCGCCGCGCCACCGCAGCTCCGCCGCTGCCCCGCGCCGACGCCACCGTCGGCTGACCGCGCCCGACACCTTGCCTCGCCGTTGCCGCGTCGGAGCCGCCGCGCGCGCCGTTCGGATCCGCCGCCGCCGGTTCTTTTGTCTGGTTTTCTTCGGTTTATTTCGGTAAACCCTAGATCTAACTAGGTTTTTTTATATAGCTCAGTTTTCTCGGGTTTTCTTCGGTTTAGCTAATTAGCGGATGTTCGCCCGAACGCCTCTGTTCGCGAACGTGTTCGTTCATTTGTCCTTGTTTGTTAGTCTTTTCTTTTTATTTTATTTTCGGCCAGGGACCTATCTGCGATTATTTTATCACAGATTAGCCCCTGATCTTCAAACCCTCACAATTTTTCAACCGTTCGTCCAACTCTAGTGAAACCAACGCCAAAATCTTCGTCTCGAACCCCTATTTCCAGTTAACCAACTTGAACATGGTTTTTACAATTTAAAATTTGGTTGCAAGCAGATTTGAATTCGAACTTCTTTTGATCGTAGTTTGAGTTTCGTAGCTCCGAGTTGAGTGTTTCTTTTTGCAAATCAAAGCTCTTTTCTTGTACTTTCGATTTGGATCTTTTCTCTTGAGTTTTACCCTTGAATCTATTGCTTGAGTGCTTATGTATGCTATCGTTTGTTTGCGATAGAATTCCCGGAGTGCGAAGCATGCTACTACGAGTCTCTAGGGTTTGCGAATCGTCAGCAAGGCAAGTAATACTTTGATCATACCCCTTTATTACCCAGTTTTTATGCATTATTTAAACCCTCAAACATTGCATGGTTAGGACTTGATAACATGTGGGTATTGGGAAGTAGTAGTTGAGGTAGTACCTATTGCCCTTTTTCATTCAAACCCTGGGAGTTACTTCTACGTTATGTTTATACTGCTATGCTATGCTCATAGACGTGGTTTGGTTTGAGTGATTAATGATAGTTGTGAGTATTATTGTGAACTAAGGGTTTATTTAAGGTGGCTACTTTAACACACATCTGGGTGGATTGTTTGTGGGCACCTGGGGAAATCCAGTGTTATCCAAGGAGATCCCGGGGAATCTGTGTGATCATCCTATGGTCCGCCACCCAGGATCAAAGGGGTCATATTGTTATTCATGCTAGAAACTTCCATGTGCAGCCACAAGCCATTATGGGCTCTGGCATAGTTGAGTATGTTATATGACCTCTTTTAGTGGAAACTAGCAGATGTAGGGGATGTAGGTGGTACGGTTTACGCGTCGAAAGGGCTAATTCTTCTGAAAGACTATGTCTCGGTCATCCGTTTCTGAAACATCATGTAGTGCGAGAAATCAATGGAGGAGATTGAGTCTTGTGGGGAAAAGTGCTCAAACCTCTACAGAGTGTACAAACTAATCATGATTAGCCGTGTCCCCGGTTATGGACATCTTGAGTATCTGTTGCTTGAATTATTATGTTGATCTCGTCACTTTATTTAATTAACTTGTTGGTTTAATGATTACTTTAATTGGAATTGAGATGGGGTTACCATTCTCAATGTTTATCAACTACCATGATAGTTAAACAAAATATATTCCTTTGTTGTAGGAAAAAATTGGCTTTTCGCAAAAACATGAAAACCGTAGAGCCTCCACCAGCCATATATGCATTTAGTTATAGCTGTTTCATGTTCATTGCTCTACACTGTTATTTTGCCAGCATATTCCATGTGCTGACCCGTTTTCGGGCTACAACGTATTATGTTGCAGACTTTTCAGACAAAAAGTAAGGTGCGCTAGGTCGTTGTCGTGCACTTAGCTATGCCGTTGGAGTTGATGGACTCACTTTACCTTCGAAGCCTTCCGCTGTTATCTTATTTACATGGCCTTAAGCCATATTATTGTAATAAGTTCTCTTTTGAGATTATCGATGTATTAAGTGTGTGATTGGAACTCTGTTATAAATCCTTCAAGTACTGCGTGTGTCAGCATTACCGGTCCAGGGATGAGACTTATGCACAAAGATTCGCCCCTTTGAGGTTGGATCGCTACAAGATGGTATCAGAGCACACGCTAATTGTAGGACACGACTGTCGGGGTTGGGGTCCCGGCAAACCCTTAAGGTTCAAACACTGGGGTGCGTGCGAAGTCTATCCCTCCAACCGATCCATGCTCTAGCTTGCTAGGATCTCGCGGACGAACTCGACGAACTCACAACACAGATGGACACAGGGTTTATACTGGTCCGGGCCATCGTTGCGGTGTAACACCCTACTCCAGTGTGGTGGTGGTGGATTTCCTCTCGGGCTTATGATGAACAATACAAGGGAAGAACCGCCTCCTGAGGTTGAGGCGTTCTTGGGCTCGGTGGGCTTGTGTGTGAGGTGGTCTCTCTCGAGCTCAGTCGTCTCCTCGAGCTAAGTTGTTCTCTCTTGAGCCCAGTTGTCTCCTCGAGCTCCATTGTTTTCTCCACTGTGGTGGCTAGTCCTATTTATAGAGGCCCTGGTCCTCTTCCCAAATATCGAGCGGGAAGGGAGCCAACAATGGCGGGCTAATTTGAAGGGGGACAGCTAGTACAAGCTATCCTGACAAAAGTAGTCTTCGCCTGCACAAACTTTTGGTGGTGACGCTGTTCTGGGCTCCATGATGACCTCCATCTTGCAGTCCTTGGTCTTGGTCTTGTTGCACCGAAATGGCAACCTTTGCCTGATGCCTCGGTACTCCGCGGCTGCGCTTGCCCCCTTTGCACCAAAGAGGAAACAAGGACGCTGTGCGCGCTGGCGCCCGCCTAGCACCCGCCTGGTGTCGATCGTCACGGCTCACGTCACGAAAGCCTCGTGAGGTTCGCCCCGCCTTGATATCTCCGCTCCTCATGAGCCTGCCCAGCTAGGCCACCCCGGAGGAGGTCTTGCATCGTCCGCCTCGTGAGGCTTGGCCCCTCGCGAGGGTCTTGAGTGCTTTGCTGGTGAAGATGGGACGTACGGCCTGCTGGCTCAGCCACACCGCGGGCCGCAGGCAGGCCAGTCTGGGGACCCCCATTCCTAGAACGCCGACAGTAGCCCCCGGGCCCAAGGTGCGCACGGGCTTGGCTTCGCAGCGAAGCCAAGGGTCAAGCTTGAAGCGCTGCGGGGCCCCAAATCCCGCGGCCTTGGTTGACACGTGGCGGTTGATTGAACATGGGCGTCTCCGCTTCCCCATGCTGCTTCGGCAACTGCACGACTTGACAAGTCCCTGTGACATGCAAGGGAAACCATCGTCACCTGTGATCGTGGGAGACGCCGGTTGGCCTTCTCTTACTATAAATGGGGAGGGGGGCGAAGCCCCCGTTGCCCATCCCTTCCTTGCTTGCTTCCTCCTTCTTGCTCCACTGCTTGCTCCAATGGTGCCCATCAGAAGATTCTCCGCCAAGGAGAAGGGGAAAGCCCTCCGGGATGCCCTGGAGCCACTCCCGCCGAAGAAGAGGTCGATCCACCGCCGTGACAAGGCGGCGTTGCAGGTGGTGGCGAGGCCTTTGTGCGAGCGTCCTCCGCCGGGGTACCCGCTACCCTTGTACGCCCCAGCCGTAGGCTCAGGAGGACGAAGTGGCGAGCAGCGTCACCCTCACCGCACCCGGGGCCGCCGCGCCTTGGTGACGCGGGCCATCCATGCGGTGGACTCCTCGCGTGAGCTGGTGCCGTGGACGCCGACGCCTCCGAACTCCTGGATCCGCTTCCCACGGTTCTTCTCCGACGTGATGCCGCTGAGGGGGCCACTCGAGCTCTGGCTGCAGCATGCTGATTGTGGCGCTCCGGCGATCAGAGTGAAGATTGAAGCGGTTCCCATTGGCAAAATCTTCATGACTCGCGGCTGGGGCGAGATTGCGCGGATCTGTCGCGCGAGGGGTGCCCTCGCGATTCACTTCGAGTACGACGACGCCTCCACGCTTCTCTTCAAGGTCTTTGACGCCGAGGGCCGCCGCCTGGAGTGCTGCTCTGCAGAGGAGCACGAGGCTGACGCGCGTTCCGCCCGTGACTACCCCAGCAGCAGTAGCCCTTGGGAATCCAGGAGTTCTCCTGAGCTCCAGGAGACTCCGGAGATGAGTGACGACAGCTACGTCCCCCCGAGCTCTCGCCGTGCCTGAGGCAAGGCTGCGTCTTCCGGCTGCCACCGCCGCTGATCTGGATGGGGTTGGCGCCCGCCTCCCATGGCCCACTGTTGATGATGGTGTCCGCCACGGGAGGATGTAGATAGGATCCCCCTTAGCATCAACTTTTGTTTCCTGCGAAGAATCATGAATCACCCCGTGGGGGCATGTAAGCATCTGCAATGCCTTTGTACCTATTTTCCTTGTTGTGAAAATTTGATGAACGCGCGTCCCGTTAAGGCTCGGCCTCCCCTTTCTTTCTTCGTGATAGCTTGTTGCTCTATGCTGACGGGTCCCGGTTCCAAGGCGGCTACAGCCGTCGCTGGTATGCCAGGTCGCGATGCCATGGTCAAGGCCAGGAGGTGCACGGCCCGAGGTCCAGTAAGAGCCCCTGAGGCGCGATGCTCAGGAGGCCCCCCTTAGTGCCCAAGCGGCCATTGCAAGGAAAGAAAGGAAGATGACTTGGCCGCAATGGGGTTGCGGCACGGGGTGAGCGACTATGGGGCCCAAATGTTTTGCTGATCTGAGGGCGAAACTTATCTTGATGACTTCACGGTGATTCCCAATGTTGCTCTAGGGCTGCGCGCCAACTTACATGACATATCTAGGCCGGCCCGTGTGAGTTTTCCTTCTCTCGAGCTCCTCTTAATGCTCTACGTCCTCAGGTCCCGGCCCTCGAGCGAGGTCAGCCGCCGCTGGTATGCCAGGTCGCGATGCCGTGGTCAAGGCCAGGGGGTGAGGGCTAGAGAGCCAGTAAGAGCTCCTGAGTCGCGATGCTCAGGAGCCCCCCTTTTAACGCGCAAGCGAGTCGTGCGAGAGGAAAGGAAACTCGCGGTGCCGCCTGCTATCCTTCCCGCGGGGTTCTTGTGAACAGGCACAAGGAGAAACATGGTTTGTCGTTACTGCCGCTTGCCTGCCACTGGTTGGTCCGGATGAAGTGAAGGCAATGAGGGCCTGATAAGGTGACGTGCACGGCGCGTGCCGTGAGCCAGAGCTCGACCACTCAGATTTGTCGGTCGTGGCAGGGACGGACCCATTCACCAGCGCCGTGCCTGTGTAGGGCCCCCGGGGGGGGGTGATGATCGAGCAGGTGATAGTAGTTGGCAGGTTAAGCATGAAGAGCAGATCGACTAGGGTAAATGCAGGAAGATACATGTCACTGGGTCTGGCCTGAGCGGCGTGGGGATGATGCAGCCCGAGGGGCGCCCCCAGCAAGGTAAGCTAAAGACATAAGTAAAAGGGATACATGCCGCAGGGACGGACCCACATGGCCTAGGAATAGTGCAGCCCGAGGGGCACTCCCAGCTTAGACGAACTTGGAAGATGTCACCTGGGTCTGTAGACGAAGTAGAGCTGGTGCAGCTGAAGCCACGCATCGAAGGAATGACTCCTCATGAGCCACCGGGACCCTGAGCCTCAGTAGGCTCTGGGAGCTCAGGAGGTTCCCTGAAGGCCGTCGCCATCTCCTCCCGAATGGCGTGGAACCTGGCCTCCTGAGCCACCTGGACTTGCCGTAGGTTGCGCTGATAGGCTGACACCGCGCTCGGCAAGCCGAAGGGCATGCGAACGTAGATATGCGATGGACCCTCATAGCGGCCCGCGCGTGATGGCCAGAAGCGTTCCTGAGATGCGGCCCTATTGAGCCCTGGGATGTCGATGCAGGCGCGCAGCTCAGCACCCTCGCCTGGGTGGTGAGCCACACTCTGTGAGCGGCTGTCGCCACGCATGGCTCTTGCGTCTTGTATCTCTTGGGTGGTCTTGGTGATGAACTCCTGGGTGGTGGGAATTCCTCACCTCATGCTCTCCTGCGGAACACGTGCTGTGAACCACGCTTCCAAGTGGTGCCCAAGCACCTCCCTCGTGAGATTGGCAAGATCTGAGGCCCTCCAGAAGAGAGCCCCTGAGCCTTGCCCGAGGAGGGTGCCGGGTGCACTTTCCTATGCGGTGGAGGGAGGCACCCTTGGAGCGGGCGCTGATCCCGACGAGGCTCCTGATGCGACGCCATCTTCTTGGGGTCCTGCATGGCGCGGTAGCTTCTTCTTGGGGACGATCTCCGGAGGGCCCTCACTTCTATAGTCAGGGTTGTCGATTGCCGCGGCTTGGAAGGCGCGCTCAAGGGAGCACACCGCATCCCTTTCTTCACATGGGACCATGATGATCCCCCCGCTTACTGGCATCTTGATGACGTTGTAGCCATGGTGAGTGACTGCCATGAACTTGGCCAGGGCTGGGTACCCGAGGATGGCGTTGTACGACAGTCGGATGTGTGCGACGTCGAAGTCGATGAGCTCGGTGCGGTAATTCTTGTGCTCCCTGAAGGTGACAGGCAGGCGGACCTGCCCTATCGGTGTGGTGGAACCGTCAGTCACTCCTGAGAAAGGCTTGGTTGGCTGGAGCTGCTCATAGGGCACTTGGAGGCTGTCGAATGTGTCGGTGGATAGGACGTTGAGCCCTGCGCCGCTGTCGATGAGAGTCTTGGTGACTTGCACATTGCTGATGACTGGTGAGCACAGCATAGGAAGTGTGCCAGCGGCAGCTGCGCACTTGAGCTGGTCGGCCGAGCTGAAGGTGATGGTGCATTAGGACCACCGGAGCGGGCCCGTGGCCTCGAGCTTGGGGAGCGCCGCGTTTACTTCGCGAGCGAACTGTTTGAAGATGCGCTGAGAGGCTGGGGCCTGAGCACCGCCCAGGATGTAAGCGACCGCGCGCGGCTCCTGGAAGCCCCCAGCCCCCTCGTCCTGGTGATGGTCGTCGTTCCTCCTTGGCGGCGGCAACGGTGGAAGACCGGTGTTGCCCTGGGGGCGATCCTCATGAGGCGGGTCCCTCCAGGCGCCCTCGCGAGGTTGATCCTGCCAGGGGTCCTCGCGAGGCCAGTCGCGCCACTCCTGGCGCGGGCCACGGTCATCCCAGTGTCCGCCTCCACGTCCTCCTTCGCGGCTGTAGCCCCGGTCGCTGCTCTCGGGGCGTCGGCCGAAGCATCCTTCTCGAATAGCTCTGAGCTCTTCATAGTCGCTGGTGTTGTGGGTGTTCAGGTTGTGGAAGGCACAGAAGGGCCGGCTGTTCTTGGATGACTCGGGCTGATCTCTGCCCCGCTTGGTGTCGGGCTCCGCTGCGAGCACGACTGCCTCTTTGCGCTTCACGTCCTTGGCCTTGGCCTTCTTTTCCTCCACTCCTGCAGCTGGCAGCTCTAGGAGAGAGAGGCGCCCCTCCTCAGCTCTTGCGCACCTGGTCACTAGGTTGAACATCTCTTGAGATGTGCAGAGCTCCTCATGGATGGCCAGCTCTTCCTTGATCTTGACGTCGCGGACGCCGTCGGAAAACGCGGAGATGATGGCCTCGTCCGAGACCTTGGGAATCTTGAGGCGGGTGCTGCTGAAGCGCTGGATGTACTTCTGGAGGGTCTCTCCTGGCTGTTGCTTGATGCGGCGTAGGTCGCCCGCGACCGGTGGGCAGTCACGAGTGCCCTGGAAGTTGGCGACGAAGCGGTCGCGCATCTCGTCCCAGGAGGAGATCGAGCCGTGCTGCAGGTTCAGGAGCCAGGAGCGGGACCCATCCTTGAGAGCCATGGGAAACTAGTTCGCCATGACCTTCTCGTCGCCGTTGGCCGCTTCGATGCTCAACTCATAGAGCTGCAGGAACTCCACGGTGTCGGCGGTGCCGTCGTACCGTGGAGGCAGATCTGGCTTGAACTTGCCTGGCCAGGCAATGCTACGCAGCTCAGGGGGTGAAGGCGCGGCAGCCTACCGTGGTTGCCGGGGCCCGCCTTGGGGGCGGAGCTTGGCCTTAGCGAGGTCTACACTGCGCCACTGTAGGCAGCATGCAGTCTTGACGAGGTGGCACGGGGAGCACTGGTGCAGCTTCTCGCGGTCGTGGGACTTCTTGGCAGCTCCTTTCTTCATGCGCGAGCGCCGGGCGCGACGGATCGCGTCGCGGAGGCGCGCGCCTTGGCGCCAAGGCACCGTCTTGGGGTCGCGGTGGTGGAGGCGCGCCACAGGCCCCGTTGCCCGCAGCCTACTGAGGGGGAGGCAGAGAGTGAGACGGCACCAGGGAGCCTCCAGCGGCATGGACGAGCTCGGCGACGCGGTCGAGCCACTCTTCATAGACGTCGTCGACAGGGTGGTAATACTGGAGCTCGTTTGCCGCGATGAGCGCGGCCCGCGCCTCCAAGGGAGCGCGGTGCACGTGAGACGAAGAGCCAGCAGGAGCGAGTGATGGAGTAGCGGTGCGACCGTCCTTTCGCACCGAAGGATGTTGCGGGGATGCTTGCGGCTCGTTTCCCAACTGGCCGGTGGCTACGTTGGCGGCGGGGCATGGAGATCGACGAGGTGGCGCACCGACGGGTGTTGTCTGAGTGACGCGGGCGGCGAGGGCGGCCCGACGCTCAGCTCGAGCAGGGCGAGCGTCTGCCATGGAGACGACGGGGCGACGAAGCGATGGAGCGAAGGAGAGGAAGCTACGGCGCACCCCTACCTGGCGCGCCAAATGTCGGGGTTGGGGTCCCGGCAAACCCTTAAGGTTCGAACACTGGGGTGAGCGCGAAGTCTATCCCTCCAACCGATCCACGCTCTAGCTTGCTAGGATCTCGCGGACGAACTCGACGAACTCACAACACAGATGGACACAGGGTTTATACTGGTTCGGGCCACCGTTGCGGTGTAACACCCTACTCCAGTGTGGTGGTGGTGGTGGATTGCCTCTTGGACTGATGATGAATAATACAAGGGAAGAACGGCCTCCTGAGGTTGAGGGGTTCTTGGGCTCAGTGAGCTTGTGTGTGAGGTGTTCTCTCTCGAGCTCAGTCTTCTCCTCGAGCTAAGTTGTTCTCTCTCGAGCCCAGTTGTCTCCTCGAGCTCCGTTCTTTTCTCCATTGTGGTGGCTAGTCCTATTTATAGAGGCCCTGGTCCTCTTCCCAAATATCGAGCGGGAAGGGAGCCAACAATGGCGGGCTAATTCGAAGGGGGACAACTAGTACAAGCTATCCTGACAAAAGTAGTCTTCGCCTGCACAAAGTTCTGGTGGTGACGCTGTTCCAGGCTCCACGATGACCTCCGTCTTGCAGTCCTTGGTCTTGGTCTTGTTGCACCGAGATGGCAACCTTTGCCTGATGCCTCGGTACTCCGCGGCTGCGCTTGCCCCCTTTGCACCAAAGATGAAACAAGGATGCCGTGCGTGCTGGCGCCCACGTGGTGTCGATCGTCATGGCTCACGTCACGAAAGCCTCGTGAGGTTCGCCCCGCCTTCATATCTCTGCTCCTCGTTAGCCTGCCCAGCTAGGCCACCCTGGAGGAGGTCTTGCATCGTTCGCCTCGCGAGACGTGCCCCCTCGTGAGGGTCTTGAGTGCTTTGCTGGTGAAGATGGGCTGTACGGCCTGCTGGCTCAGCCACGCCGCAGGCCGCAGGGAGGCAAGTCTGGGGACCCCCGTTCCCAGAACACCGACAACGACCACTAAGATAAGCCATAGGTCACTCTTCTCTAGTCATTGCTGACTCCTCTCCATTTTCCACTCTATAGATGCCGGACCCAAGGAACAAGTTTGCTCAACCAGATGAAGACACCCCTTTTGGACGACACTTGAAGGAAGTCACTAGGTACCTGAACATCGGAATACCAAGCTTCACCGGAACCTACACTGCCACTTTACCAGAAGAGGGGCGTTGGATGATTCGAGTTCATGTTCCAGGAAGGACATTCACGCCAGTTACTGAGCCCATAGAGTTTTCCTTTGATGCACCAACCTGGAGTCTAGGAAAGAGCATGGCAGCTCACATCGCCATGGGACGCATCGGCGAAGTTTATCACAAGGATCTTAAAGACACCATCTACCAGATATGTGGGCACCGAGATGAGCAACGGGAGATGATCAGCAACAGGAGGGACAAGTCCATTGCAGCCTTTATCCAGGAGTTAAACCGACACATTCGCCGCCAGGAGAACCAAATGTGCGCCAGCATGATAGATCTGAAGAAGGTGATGACTAGGAACATGTAGCTTGAAGAGGAACTCAAGTCTACACGCGACTGATACGAGGAGGAAATCGCAGTGCTAGTAGAAAAGAATGACGACCTGACGAGGAAGCTAGGAGTATTCATGGGAGACCCCGTGCCAGGAGGAGATGACTGACACGTCTCCAACGTATCTACTTTTCCAAACACTTTTGCCTTTGTTTTGGACTCTAACTTGCATGACTTGAATGGAACTAACCCGGACTGACGCTGTTTTCAGCAGAATTGCCATGTGTTATTTTTGTGCAGAAATAAAAGTTCTTGGAATGACCTGAAAATCAACATAGATTATTTTTGGAATATATGAAAAATACTGGCGAAAGAATCAAGGCCAGGGGGCCCACACCCTGTCCATGAGGGTGGGGGCGTGCCTACCCCCCTGGGCGCGCCTCCTGCCTCGTGGGCCCCTTGGTGCTCCACCGACCTCAACTCCAACTCCATATATTCATGTTCGGGGAGAAAAAATGAGGGAGAAGGATTCATTGCATTTTACGATATGGAGCCGCCGCCAAGCCCTAATCTCTCTCGGGAGGGCTGATCTGGAGTCCGTTCGGGGCTCCGGAGAGGGGAATCCGTCGCCATCATCATCATCAACCTTCCTCCATCACCAATTTCATGATGTTCACTGCCGTGCGTGAGTAATTCCATCGTAGGCTTGCTGGACGGTGATGGGTTGGATGAGATTTATCATGTAATCGAGTTAGTTTTGTTAGGGTTTGATCCCTAGTATCCACTATGTTCTGAGATCGATGTTGCTATGACTTTGCTATGCTTAATGCTTGTCACTAGGGCCCGAGTGCCATGATTTCAGATCTAAACATATTATGTTTTCATGAATATATGTGAGTTCTTGATCCTATCTTGCAAGTTTATAGTCACCTATTATGTGTTATGATCCGTTAACCCCGAAGTGACAATAATCGGGATACTTACTGGTGATGACCGTAGTTTGAGGAGTTCATGTATTCACTATGTGTTAATGCTTTGGTCCGGTACTCTATTAAAATGAGGCCTTAATATCCCTTAGTTTCCAATAGGACCCCGCCGCCATGGGAAGGTAGGACAAAAGATGTCATGCAAGTTCTTTTCCATAAGCACGTATGACTATATTCGGAATACATGCCTACATTGCATTGATGAACTGGAGCTAGTTCTGTGTCACCCTATGTTATAACTGTTGCATGATTGATCGCATCCAACATAATTATCCATCACCGATCCATTGCCTACGAGCTTTTCATATATTGTTCTTCACTTATTTACTTTTCCGCTGCTACTGTTACAATCACTATAAAACCAAAAATATTACTTTTGCTACCGTTACCACTACTATCATATTACTTTGCTACTAAATACTTTGGTACAGATATTAAGTTATCCAAGTTTGGTTAAATTGACAACTCAGCTGCTAATACTTGAAAATATTCTTTGGCTCCCCTTGTGTCGAATCAATAAATTTGGGTTGAATACTCTACCCTCGAAAACTGTTGCGATCCCCTATACTTGTGCGTTATCAAGACTATTTTCTGGCGCCGTTGCTGGGGAGCATAGCTCTATTCTTTGAGTCACTTGGGATTTATATCTGCTGATCACTATGAAGAACTTGAAAGATCAAAGAACCAAGATTTTCCCCTCAACTACGAGGGGAGGTAAGGAATTGCCATCTAGCTCTGCACTTGATTCACCTTCTGTTTTGAGTAAATTTGCGACACCAACACCTGCTATTCATTCTGATATGTCGCATGTTATTGATGATGCCACTTCTGCTTTGCATGATACTTATGATGAAACTACTTCTATGCTTGATAATACTATGCCACTAGGTGAATTTCTTGATGAACAACTTGCTAGGGCTAGAGAGAATGAAATTATTGAAACTGGTAATATTGATGAAAGTGATGATGAAGATTCTCCCCCTAGATATGAATTGCTTGTTGTGCCTGAGGGTTATGTTATGGATGAAGAAACTGCTAGAGACTTCTTAGCTTGCAATGATAGATTTGATCTTAAGAAATTATTAGCTAAGCTTAAAGAAAAGTCTTCGAATGCTAGAATGAAATATGACCCTGCTTTTGCTACTTCACCTATCTTTATTACTGATAAGGATTATGATTTCTCTGTCGATCCCGAGTTAATTACTTTGGTTGAATCTGATCCTTTTTATGGCTATGAATCTGAAACTGTTGTGGCACATCTTACTAAATTAAATGATATAGCCACCCTGTTTACTCATGACGAGAAAACTCACTATTACTTTATCCTTAAGTTGTTTCTGTTCTCATTAAAGGGTGATGCTAAAACATGGTTTAATTCTCTTGATCCTAGTTGTGTGCATAGTCCCTAGGATATGATTTATTACTTCTCTGCTAAATATTTCCCCGCTCATAAGAAACAAGCTGCTTTAAGGGAAATATATAATTTTGTGAAAATTGAAGAAGAGAGTCTCCCACAAGCTTGGGGGAGGCTTCTCCAATTACTTAATGCTTTGCCTGATCATCCTCTCAAGAAAAATGAAATACTTGATATCTTTTATAATGGACTAACCGATGCTTCCAGAGATTACCTGGATAGTTGTGCTGGTTGTGTTTTCAGGGAAAGAACTGTTGATCAAGATGAATTGCTATTGAATAATATGTTGAGTAATGAAAATTATTGGACACTTCCTGAAACAACTCCTAAGCCAACTCCGAAGAGAAGGGGTATTCTATTTCTCAGTCCTGAAGATATGCAAGAGGCAAAGATATCTATGAAAGAAAAAGGTATTAAAGCTGAAGATGTTAAGAATTTACCACCTATTGAAGAAATACATGGTCTTGATAACCCGACATAGGTAGTAAAGGTAAATTCTCTCTAATGATTTGATGAAGGTGATATTCCTCGTTATAAGTCTGCTAGCCAATGCTTAGATGGGTTTGATAATTTTATTGTTAAACAAGAAAACTTCAATGTTTATGTTGGTAGACAATTGAAACGCAATGCTGATATGCTTGAACACTTGAGTGATTATATGTCTAGAGTTAAAGGTGAACTTAAACTTATTAGTAAACATGCTTCTATGGTTACCACTCAAGTAGAACAAGCACTTAAGGCTTAGAATGACTTACTCAATGAATTAAATAATAAGAAAAATGATAATGTTGTTAGAGTTATGACTAGAGGGGGTAAAATGACTCAGGAACCTTTATATCCCGAGGGCCATCCTAAGAGAATTGAGCAAGATTCTCAGAGAACTAATGTTGATGCATGATACATCTCCAACGTATCTACAATTTTTTATTGTTCCATGCTATTATATTATCAACCTTGGATGTTTTATATGCATTTATATGCTATTTTATATGATTTTTGGGACTAACCTATTAACCTAGAGCCCAGTGCCAGTTTCCGTTTTTTCCTTGTTTTAGAGTATTACAGAAAAGGAAAATCAAATGGAGTCCAATTGACCGGAAACTTCATGGAACTTATTTTTGGACCAGAAAAACCCACGGAGTATCGGAGATGGACCGGAAGAGTCCCGGGCTGCCCACGAGGGTGGGGGGCGTGCCCACCCCCCATGGGCGTGCCCCCCTACCTCGTGGACAGCCCGGAGGTCCACCGACGTACTTCTTCCTCCTATATATACCAATATACCCTAAAACCTTCGGGGAGCACAACAGATCGGGAGTTCCGCCGCCAGAAGCCTCCGTAGCCACCAAAAACCAATCTAGACCCGTTCCGGCACCCTACTGGAGAGGGAATCCCTCTCCGGTGGCCATCTTCATCATCCCGACGCTCTCCATGACGAGGAGGGAGTAGTTCTCCCTCAGGGCTGAGGGTATGTACCAGTAGCTATGTGTTTGATCTCTCTCTCTTTCTCTCTCTCTTGTGTTCTTGAGGTGGTACGATCTTGATGTATCGCGAACTTTGCTATTATAGTTGGTTCTTATGATGTTTCTCCCCCTCTACTCTCTTGTAATGGATTGAGTTTTCCCTTTTAAGTTATCTTATTGGATTGAGTCTTTAAGGATTTGAGAACACTTGATGTATGTCTTGCGTGGGATACCCGTGGTGACAATGGGGTATTCTATTGATCCACTTGATGTATGTTTTGGTGATCAACTTGCGGGTTCCGCCTGTGAACCTATGCATAGGGGTTGGCACACGTTTTCGTCCTGACTCTCCGATAGAATCTTTGGGGCACTCTTTGAAGTACTTTGTGTTGGTTTGAATAGATGAATATGAGATTGTGTGATGAATATCATATAATCATACCCACGAATACTTGAGGTGGCATTGGAGTATCTAGGTGACATTAGGGTTTTGGTTGATTTGTGTCTTAAGGTGTTATTCTAGTACGAACTCTAGGATAGATTGAACGAAAAGAATAGCTTCCTGTTATTTTACTACGGACTCTTGAATAGATTGATCAGAAAGGATAACTTTGAGGTGGTTTCGTACCCTACCATAATCTCTTCGTTTGTTCTCCGCTATTAGTGACTTTGTAGTGACTCTTTGTTGCATGTTGAGGGATAGTTATATGATCCAATTATGTTATTATTGTTGAGAGGACTTGCACTAGTGAAAGTATGAACCCTAGGCCTTGTTTCAATGCATTGCAATACCATTTGTGCTCACTTTTATCATTAGTTACCTTGTTGTTTTTATATTTTCAGATTACAAAATCCATTATTTATTATCCATATTGCACTTGTATCACCATCTCTTTGCCGAACTAGTGCACCTATACAATTTACCATTGCACTGGGTGTGTTGGGGACACAACAGACTCTTTGTGATTTGGTTGCAGGGTTGCTTTAGAGAGACCATCTTCATCCTATGCCTCCCACGGATTGATAAACCTTAGGTCATCCACTTGAGGGAAATTTGCTACTGTCCTACAAACATCTGCACTTGGAGGCCCAACAACGTCTACAAGAAGAAGGTTGTGTAGTAGACATCAAACTCTTTTCTGGTGCCGTTGCCGGGGAGGTTAGCGCTTGAAGGTATATCTTTAGATCTTGCAATCGAATCTTTTTGTTTCTTGTTTTAGCACTAGTTTAGTTTATAAAAGAAAACTATAAAAAATGGAATTGAGTTTAACTCACACGCTTCATCTTTTTAATATCTTTCGTGAGTATGATGGAAAGGAAAATTGTGCCAAAGTGTTAGAAGAAGAATGCATTAGAATGTTTGGCACTAAATATTTTAATGATGAGCATGATTGCAATGTTGTTAGTATGAATTCCTTGAATATCCATGATGCTAATGATATGCAAAGCCACAAGCTTGGGGAAGCTATGTTTGATTAACATGATATTTTTTGTCCCCCAAGTTTTGATGAGCAAATTTATTATGATGATAGCATGCCTCCTACTTATGATGATTATATTGATGAAAGTGGATTTGGAGAGGTCATGACTTTATTTAGTGATGAATCCACTATTTCGGAAGAGGTTCCAATTGATTATGAGAAAAAGTTGCTATCTACGATAATTATTGTGATGACTTGTATGCTATAAAGAATAATGATATCCATGAAACTTGTCATCATGATTTTATTTTTCAATTGGATTATGCCTCACATGATAGTTATTTTGTTGAGCTTGCTCCCACTATAATTCTTGAGAAGAAATTTGCTTATGTGGAGAGTAATAAAATCTCTATGCTTGTAGATCATGAAAAGAATGCTTTATGTGATGGTTATATTGTTGAATTCAGTCATGATGCTACTGAAAATTATTATGAGAGAGGGACATATGCTTGTAGGAATTGCAATAATATCAAGTTTCCTCTCTATGTGCTTAAAGTTATGAAGTTATGCTTGTTTTGCCTTCCTATGCTAGTTGATTATTGTTCCCATAAGTTGTTTGCTCACAAAATCCCTATGCATAGGAAGTGGGTTAGACTTAAATGTGCTAGTCATATTCTTCATGATGCTCTCTTTATGTTTCAATTTTTATCTTTTATGTGAGCATCATTGAAACCATCATGCCTAGCTAGGGGCGTTAAACGATAGCGCTTGTTGGGAGGCAACCCAATTTTATTTTTGTTCCTTGCTTTTTGTTCCTATTTAGCAATAAATAATTCATATAGCCTCTGTTTAGATGTGGTTTAATGTTTTAATTAGTGTTTGTGCCAAGTAGAACCTTTGGGAAGACTTGGGTGAAGTCTTTATGATCATGCTGTAAAAAACAGAAACTTTAGCGATCACGAGATTAGCTAAAACTTTTTACTGGAGAACGCTATTTAGTTGATTATTTTTTCAGATGATTAATAGATAAATTCCTCAGGTCCACCAATTTATTTGAGAATTTTATGAGTTCCAGAAGTGGTCGAAACCTATAGATTACTACAGACTGTTCTGTTTTTGACAGATTCTGCTTTCTATGTGTTGTTTGCTTATTTTGATGAATCTATGAGTAGTATCGGAGGGTATGAACCATAGAGAAGTTGGAGTACAGTAGATATTACACCAACATGAATTTATAATGAGTTCACAACAGTACCTAAGTGGTGATTTATTTTCTTATACTAACGGAGCTTACGAGTTTTCGGTTAAGTTTTGTGTTGTGAAGTTTTCAAGTTTTGGGTAAAGATTCGATGGACTATGGAATAAGGAGTGGCAAGAGCCTAAGATCGGGGATGCCCAAGGCACCCCAAGGAAATATTCAAGGACAACCAAGAGCCTAAGCTTGGGGATGCCCCGGAAGGCATCCCCTCTTTCGTCTTCGTTCATCGGTAACTTTACTTGGAGCTATATTTTTATTCACCACATGATATGTGTTTTGCTTGGAGCGTCATGTTATTTTATTTTGCTTTGCTTGATGTTTGAATAAAATACCAAGATCTGAAATTCTTAAATGTTAGAGAGTCTTCACATAGTTGCATAATTATTCGACTACTCATTGATCTTCACTTATATCTTTCGGAGTAGTTTGTCATTTGCTCTAGTACTTCACTTATATATTTTTAGAGCACGGTGGTGGTTTTATTTTGAAGAAATAGATGAACTCTCGTGCTTCACTTATATTATTTTGAGAGTATTTAGAACATCATGGTAGTTTGCTTTGGTTATGAAACTAGTCCTAATATGATGGGCATCCAAGAGGGATATAATAAAAACTTTCATATAAGTGCATTGAATACTAAGAGAAGTTTGATACTTGATGATTGTTTTGAGATATGGAGATAGTGATATTAAAGTTGTGCTAGTTGAGTAGTTGTGAATTTGAGAAATACTTGTTATGAAGTTTGCAAGTCCCGTAGCATGCACGTATGGTAAAAGTTGTGTAACAAATTTGAAACATGAGGTGTTATTTGATTGTCTTCCTTATGAGTGGCGGTCGGGGACGAGCAATGGTCTTTTCCTACCAATCTATCCCCCTAGGAACATGCGCATAATACTTGGTTTTTGATGACTTGTAGATTTTTGCAATAAGTATGTGAGTTCTTTATGACTAATGTTGAGTCCATGGATTATACGCACTCTTACCCTTCCATCATTGCTAGCCTCTTCGGTACCGTGCATTGCCCTTTCTCACCTTGAGAGTTGGTGCAAACTTCGCCGGTGCATCCAAACCCCGTGATATGATACACTCTATCACACATAAACCTCCTTATATCTTCCTCAAAACAGCCATCATACCTACCTATTATGGCATTTCCATAGCCATTCCGAGATATATTGCCATGCAACTTTCCACCGTTCCGTTTATTATGACACACTTGATCATTGTCATATTGCCTCGCATGATCATGTAATTGACATAGTATTTGTGGCAAAGCCACCATGCATAATTTATCATACATGTCACTCTTGATTCATTGCCCATCCCAGTACACCGCCGGAGGCATTCATATAGAGTCATATCTTGTTCTAGTATCGAGTTGTAAATAAATAGAAGTGTGATGATCATCATTAATAGAGCATTGTCCCAAGAAAAAGGAAAGGCCAAAAAAAAGAAGAAAGGCCAAATAAAACAGAAAGGCCAAACAAAAAAATAAAAAAAATAAAAGGCACAATGCTACTATCCTTTTTTCCACACTTGTGCTTCAAAGTAGCACCATGATCTTCATGATAGAGAGTCTCTTGTTTTGTCACTTTCATTTACTAGTGGGATATTTTCATTATAGAACTTGGCTTGTATATTCCAACAATGGGCTTCCTCAAATGCCCTAGGTCTTCGTGAGCAAGCAAGTTGGATGCACACCCACTTAGTTTCTTTTATTGAGCTTTCATATATTTATAGCTCTAGTGCATACGTTGCATGGCAATCCCTACTCCTTGCATTAACATCAATTGATGGGCATCTCCATAGCTCTTTGATTAGCCTCGTTGATGTGAGACTTTCTCCTTTTTTTGTCTTCTCCACATAACCCCCATCATTATATTCTATTCCACCCATAGTGCCATATCCATGGCTCACGCTCATGTATTGCGTGAAAGTTGAAAAAAGTTTGAGATTACTAAAGTATGAAACAATTGCTTGGCTTGTCATCGGGGTTGTGCATGATGAGAGCATTCTTGTGTGACGAAAATGGAGCATGACCAAACTATATGATTATGTAGGGATGAGCTTTCTTTGGCCATGTTATTTTGAGAAGACATGATTGCTTAATTAGTATGCTTGAAGTATTATTATTTTTATGTCAATATTAAACTTTTGTCTTGAATCTTATGGATCTGAATATTCTTGCCACAATAAAGAATTATATAGAGAAATATGTTAGGTAGCATTCCACATCAAAAATTCTGTTTTTATCATTTACCTACTCGAGGACGAGCATGAATTAAGCTTGGGGATGCTGATACGTCTCCAACGTATCTATAATTTTTGATTGTTCCATGCTATTATATTATCAACCTTGGATATTTTATATGCATTTATATGCTATTTTATATGATTTTTGGGACTAACCTATTAACCTAGAGCCTAGTGCCAGTTTCTGATTTTTCCTTGTTTTAGAGTATTGCAGAAAATGAAAATCAAACAGAGTCCAATTGACCTGAAACTTCACGGAACTTATTTTTGGACCAGAAGAAGCCCACGGAGTATCGGATATGGACCGAAAGAGTCCCGGGATGCCCACGAGGGTGGGGGCGCCCCCTGCCTCATAGACAGCCCGGAGGTCCACCGATGTACTTCTTCCTCCTATATATACCAATATACCCTAAAACCTTCATGGAGCACAATAGATCGGGAGTTCCGCCGCCAGAAGCCTCCGTAGCCACCGAAAACCAATCTAGACCCGTTCTGGCACCCTGTCGGAGGGGGAATCCCTCTCCGGTGGCCATCTTCATCATCCCGACACTCTCCATGACGAGGAGGGAGTAGTTCTCCCTCGGGGCTGAGGGTATGTACCAGTAGCTATGTGTTTGATCTCTCTCTCTCTCTCTCTCTCTCTCGTGTTCTTGAGGTGGTACGATCTTGATGTATCGCGAGCTTTGATTTTATAGTTGGATCTTATGATGTTTCTCCCCCTCTACTCTCTTGTAATGGATTGAGTTTTCCCTTTGAAGTTATCTTATCGGATTGAGTCTTTAAGGATTCGAGAACACTTGATGTATGTCTTGCGTGGGATACCCGTGGTGACAATGGGGTATTCTATTGATCCACTTGATGTATGTTTTGGTGATCAACTTGCGGATTCCGCCCATCAACCTATGCATAGGGGTTGGCACACGTTTTCATCTTGACTCTCCGGTAGAGTCTTTGGGGCACTCTTTGAACTACTTTGTGTTGGTTTGAATAGATGAATATGAGATTGTGTGATGCATATCGTATAATCATACCCACGATACTTGAGGTGACATTGGAGTATCTAGGTGACATTAGGGTTTTGGTTGATTTGTGTCTTAAGGTGTTATTCTAGTACGAACTCTAGGATAGATTGAACGGAAAGAATAGCTTCATGTTATTTTACTACGAACTCTTGAGTAGATCGATCAGAAAGGATAACTTTGAGGTGGTTTTGTACCCTTCCATAATCTCTTCGTTTTTTCTCCACTATTAGTGACTTTGGAGTGACTCTTTGTTGCATGTTGATGGGTAGTTATATGATCCAATCATGTTATTATTATTGTGAGGACTTGCACTAGTGAAAGTATGAACCCTAGGCCTTGTTTCAACGCATTGCAATACCGTTTGTGCTTACTTTTATCATTAGTTACCTTGCTGTTTTTATATTTTCATATTACAAAAACCATTATTTATTATCCATATTGCACTTGTATCACCATCTCTTCGCCAAACTAGTGCACCTATACAATTTACCATTGTATTGGGTGTGTTGGGGACACAAGAGACTCTTTGTTATTTGGTTGCATGGTTGCTTTAGAGAGACCATCTTCATCCTACACCTCCCACAGATTGATAAACCTTAGGTCATCCACTTGAAGGAAATTTGCTACTGTCCTACAAACCTCTGCACTTGGAGGCCCAACAGTGTCTACAAGAAGAAGGTTGTGTAGTAGACATCAATGCACCTAGTTATTCTTCTAAGAAGAAGAAAAATGATAGGACTTTACATGCTTCTAGTGAACCTGTTGTTGACACACCTGAGAATCCCAATGATATTTCTATTTCTGATGCTGAAACACAATCTGGTAATGAACACGAACCTAGTGATAATGTTAATGATGATGTTCATGTTGATGCTCAACCTAGCAATGATAATGATGTAGAGATTGAACCTGCTATTGATCTTTATAACTCACAATCAAAGAATCAACATTATGATAAGAGAGACTTCGTTGCTAGGAAGCACGGTAAAGAAAGAGAACCATGGGTCAAGAAACCCATGCCTTTTCCTCCTAAACCATCCAAGAAAAAGGATGATGAGGATTTTGAGCGCTTTGCTGAAATGATTAGACCTATCTTTTTGCGTATGCGTTTGACTGATATGCTTAAAATGAACCCTTATGCTAAATACATGAAAGATATTGTTACTAATAAAAGAAAGATACCAAAGGCTAAAATTTCTACCATGCTTGCTAATTACACTTTTAAGGGTGGAATACCTAAGAAACTAGGAGATCCAGGAGTACCAACTATACCATGCTCCATTAAAAGAAACTATGTTAAAACTGCTTTATGTGATCTTGGAGCCGGTGTTAGTGTTATGCCTCTCTCTTTATATCGTAGACTTGATTTGAATAAGTTGACACCTACTGAAATATCTTTGCAAATGGCTGATAAATCAACAGCTATACCTGTCGGTATTTGTGAGGATGTGCCTATTGTGGTTGCAAACGTTACTATTTTAATAGAGTTTGTTATTCTTGATATTCCCGAGGATGATAGTATGTCGATTGTCCTTGGTAGACCCTTTTTGAATACTGCAGGGGCTGTTATTGATTGCAACAAATGCAATGTCACTTTTCATGTTAATGGTAATGATCATACGGTACACTTTCCGAGGAAACAACCTCGAGTCCACAATATCAATTCTATTGGAAAAATTTGAACAATCACTATTGGAGGTTTTGAATTTCCTCTTCCTACTGTCAAGAAGAAATATGATATTCTTATTATTGGGGATTTGCATATCCCCGCTGAGGTAACCTAGTGTTATTCAAAAATTCTCTGGTTTCATGTTATTCGAAATGAGTTTGTTAACAAGACCTGATCAACCTTGTTAGTGAATTCCTTTTGATGAGCATGAGATGGATGAATTTAGAAAACACAACTCTATGTACCCTCTTTTTACTTTCTGTTATTTATATTAAATAAAGAAAAAATAGTATTTTGTGTCTGTTTTCTGAATTATCCATGCAACAAAAATATACCCCGAAAATAGAAGTTCTCCAAATGCCCTGAAAATGAAATATGTTTTTTCCAGAATATTTAAGAATTATTGGCACTAAGAACACACCAGGGGGATCCACCATGTGCCCATGTGGGTGGAGGGCGCGCCCACACACTCCACTTATTCCAGGACCCACACACTCCTTCATCATCCAGAAAAAATCACTAGCCAGCTCAAACCCGAGTTCTAGCTCATCTTGCTGCCATTTTTGATCTCCTTGCTCAAAGCTCCATTAAAAAAACTGCTTTGGGGGATTGTTCTTCGGTATGTGACTCCTCCAATGTTCCAATTAGTTTTTGTTCTAGTGCTTTATTCATTGCAAATTTTTGCTACTTAGGTGACCCTGTTCTTGAGCTTGCATGTCAAATTTATATGGTTCTAAGTTGTTCTAATGCATGATATTTCCTCTAGGCACTTGTGGGAGTAGTTGCTATCAATCTTGTTGAGTTTGGTTAACTTTTATTTTAAGTTACTAAAAATTTCTGAAATTTTTAGAAAAAGATGAAGAGATTTTTGAGGGGCTCATCGAGCCGAAGCTCGAAGGATAAGCAAAGTGAAGAGAATAAGAAGCCCAAGTACAATCTCCCTCGTACTGCAGAGGTTCGACCGTGTGAACGGCCTTGTGATGAGTTCTTAAGAGAAGCCGGGATTTATGAAGATTTTTATTATTTGGCTGAGAATGCAGGCCTCACCAACTTCCTCCATGACCAGCGCGAACAGTATCTCTTACTCACCAATATCTTCGTGCAAAATTTTCATTTCCATGCTAGGAGATCACCACCTTCAGTGGAATTTTATTTATATGACGAGCATAAGGAAATGTCACTTTATGATTTTTGCCGGGTTTGTAGGATACCCTTTGAGCGCAGCATAGAGGAACCACATCGTAATGATGTGGAGGGATTTATTGATGTGATTGCTGTAGGGGAAACGAGGAAAGTTTCCGATGCAAGAATCACTAGCATACATTTTCCTGTTCTACGTTACTTTGCAATATTTGCTAGTAGATGCTTAATTGGTCGCGGGAACTATGGAAATCTTAGTGCCCCTGATATTGTTATTTTGCACCATACTTTGTTTCATGATACTACTTTCAGTTTAGGCGCTATCGTTGCTAAACAGTTAAATCTGAACCATACGAAGGGTCCTGTCCTGGGAGGCATCTTCGCCTCGCGCCTTGCTGCACACTTTAACATACCTATTAGGAATTATGAGAAAGAGGAAAAGTTGTTGCCCACTATTTTTCTAGATTATAAGAGTATGGTAGCACATGAGTTTTTTTGTTAAAGATAAGAAGAAGCTGCTTAAGTATAAGTTGATATTTTATAAAAGTTATTGTGAAGTTATTACCTTGCCTACTCCCTCTTTGTTTAACATATTTTTAGGTACATACCTCATTTTGCTGGAGGCCATTCATGCATACCGGAGCCAGACATCAGCTCCGGAGCCGGAACCACCACTTGATCCTTACCGTCAGTGTGTTTATCAGTGGGATCCGGAGGAGATCGCCAACTAGTGGAATCCAGAGGACACTCCTACATACACCAGAGAGGGTCACTTTGATCCTTGGGCATAGACCAACTTAGGCAAAAAAGCCTAAGCTTGGGGGAGTACGTATTTCTCACCGACATTACATTCATGTTCACACACTCATGCCAGTTGCCGGTGCTCATACTTTTTCATTGTATCATCCATGCTAGTTTATTTTCTTTTTCTCGCTCTCTTCTTGTGTGTTTGAGTAACCTTAAGAAAAACCAAAAAAATTAGTTGTAGCTTTTAGCTAGTTTACTTTCCATGCCTGTAGTAGTAATAATTAAAAGAAAACCCAAAAAGATTTCTCGTTCTTCTTTTGCTTGTTGGGAGCTTTCCCGTGTAAATAGTTTTGTTCCTTTCCTTTTCTTTAGGGGTCGAGAGGAGAATACCACGTTGAAATTGTTGAGCGGCTCTTATATGCATTATTGTTGATCTAACAAAGAGTCCATATTACCTTGTCTTCTCCCTTGAATTGAATGCTTGCAGATTCCAGCTTAGTCCAATGCATGTGCACTATTATTATTATTATACACACTATTCGGTCGTGCAAGTGAAAGGCAATAATGACAATATATGATGAACTGATTGAGATGAGAAAATCTGGTATGAACTTGACCTCTCTTGTTTTTATAAATATGATTAGTCCATCATTCCTGATTCAGCCTATTATGAATGAAACATGTTTGCAATGACAATTAGAGATTATAGTTGCTTATGCCATGCTTAATTTGCTAGGAGTTTATAATGGTATACCTTGCGTTTCAACATGCTATTAAAATGGTTATGATGTGGTATGTGTTGGGGAACGTAGTAATTTAAAAAAAATTCCTACGCACACGCAAGATCATGGTGATGCACAGCAACGCGAGGGGAGAGTATCGTCTATGTACCCTCGCCGACCGTAAGCGAAAGCGTTATGAGAACGCGGTTGATGTAGTCGTACGTCTTCACGATCTGACCGATCCAAGTACCGAACGCACGGCACCTCTGAGTTCAGCACACGTTCAGCTCGATGACGTCCCACGAACTCCGATCCACCAAAGATTCACGGGAGAGTTCCGTCAGCACGACGGCGTGATGACGGTGATGATGTTGCTACCGACACAGGGCTTCACCTAAGCACCGCTACGATATGATCGAGGTGGATTATGGTGGAGGGGGGCACCGCACATGGCTTGGAACAATCAACTTGTGTGTCTTGGGGTGCCCCCTGCCCTCGTATATAAAGGAGCAAGGGGGAGGCTGGCCGGCCCTTGCAGGGCGCGCCAGGAGGAGGACGAGTCCTCCTAGTAGGAGTAGGAAGTCCTACTCCTACTAGGAGGGGAAAGGAAGGAGGAGAGGGAGAAGGAAGGAGAGGGAGGAAAGGAGGAAAGGGGGGCGGCCCCCTAGTACAATTTGGTTTGGGCTAGGGGGGCCGTGCGCCCTGCCTTGTCCTGCCTCCTCTCTTCCATCACTTGGCCCATGAGGCCCAATACTTCTTCTCCCATATTCTCGTAACTCCTGGTACTCCGAAAAATACCTGAATCACTCGGAACCTTTCCAATGTCCGAATATAGTCGTCCAATATATCGATCTTTACGTCTCGACCATTTCGAGACTCCTCGTCATGTCCCCGATCTCATCCAGGACTCCGAACTACCTTCGGTGTATCAAACACATAAACTCATAATACCTATCGTCACCGAACGTTAAGTGTGCGGACTGTACGGGTTCGAGAACTATGTAGACATGACCGAGACATGTCTCCGGTCAATAACCAATAGAGGAACCTGGATGCTCATATTGGTTCCTACATATTCTATGAAGTTTTTTATCGGTCAAACCGCATAACAACATACGTTGTTCCCCTTGTCATCGGTATGTTACTTGCCCGAGATTCGATCGTCGGTATCTCAATACCTAGTTCAATCTCGTTACCGGCAAGTCTCTTTACTCGTTCCGTAATGCATCATCCCGCAACTAACTCATTAGTCACATTGCTTGCAAGGCTTATAGTGATGTGCATTACCGAGAGGGCATAGAGATACCTCTCCGACAATCGGAGTGACAAATCCTAATCTCGATCTATGCCAACTCAACAAGTACCATTGGTGACACCTGTAGAGCACCTTTATAATCACCCAGTTATGTTGTGATGTTTGGTAGCACATAAAGTGTTCATCCGGTATTCGGGAGTTGCATAATCTCATAGTCATAGGAACATGTATAAGTCATGAAGAAAGCAATAGCAACAAACTAAATGATCATCATGCTAAGCTAACGAATGGGTCAAGTCAATCACATCATTCTCTAATGATGTGATCCCGTTAATCAAATGACAACTCATGTCTATGGCTAGGAAACTTAACCATCTTTGATTCAACGAGCTAGTCAAGTAGAGGTATACTAGTGACACTCTGTTTGTCTATGTATTCACACATGTACTAAGTTTCTGGTTAATACAATTCTAACATGAATAATAAACATTCATCATGATATAAGGAAATAAACAATAACTTTATTATTGCCTCTAGGGCATATTTCCTTCAGTCTCCCACTTGCACTAGAGTCAATAATCTAGTTCACATCTTTATGTGATTAGTTCACATCTCCATGTGACTAATACCTAAAGGGTTTACTAGAGTCAATAATCTAGTTCACATCTCTATGTGATTAACACCCAAAGAGTGATCATGTTTTGCTTGTGAGAGAAGTTTAGCCTATGGGTCTACAATATTCAGATCCGTATGTATTTCACAAATTTCTATGTCTACAATGCTCTGCACGGAGCTACTATAGCTAATTGCTCCCACTTTCAATATGTATCCAGATTGAGACTTAGAGTCAACTAGATCGATGTAAAAAGCTTGCATCGATGTAACTCTTTACGACGAACTCTTTTATCACCTCCATAACCGAGAAATATTTCCTTAGTCCTCTAAGGATAATTTTGACCGCTGTCCAGTGATCTACTCCTAGATCACTATTGTACTCCCTTTCCATAAAGATGCTAAGGTATACAATAGGACTGGTAAACAACATAGCATACTTTATAGAACCTATGACTGAGGCATAGGGAATGACTTTTCATTCTCTTTCTATTTTCTGCTGTGGTCAGGTTTTGAGTCTTTACTCAACTTCACACCTTGCAACACAGGCAAGAACTCCTTCTTTGACTGTTCCATTTTGAACTACTTCAAAATCTTGTCAAGGTATGTACTCATTGAAAAAACTTATCAAGCGTCTTGATCTATCTCTATAGATCTTGATGCTCAATGTGTAAGCAGCTTCATCGAGGTCTTTCCTTGAAAAACTCTTTTCAAACACTCCATTATGCTTTCTAGAAAATTCTACATTATTTCCGATCAACAATATGTCATTCACATATACTTATCAGAAATGTTGTAGTTCTCCTACTCACTTTCTTGTAAATATAGGCTTCACCGCAAATCTGTATAAAACCATATGCTTTGATCACTTTATCAAAGCATATATTCCAACTCCGAGATGCTTGCACCAGTCCATAGATGGATCGTTGGAGCTTGCTCACTTTGTTAGCACTTTTAGGATCGACAAAACCTTCTATTTGCATCATGTACAACTTTCCTTTTAAGAAATCCATGAAGGAATATAGTTTTGACATCCATTGGCCAGATTTCATAAAATGCGGCAACTGCTAACATGATTCAGACAGACTTTTAAGCATTGATACGAGTGAGAAAATCTCATCGTAGTCAACACCTTGAACTTGTCGAAAACATTTTGCGACAATTCGAGCTTTGTAGATAGTAACACTACTATCAATGTCCGTCTTCCTCTTGAAGATCCATTTATTCTTAATACTCACTGATCATCCGGCAAGTCAATCAAAGTCCATACTTTGTTCTCATACATGGATCCCATCTCAGATTTCATGGCCTCAAGCCATTTCGCGGAATCTGGGCTCATCATCGCTTCCTCATAGTTCGTAGGTTCGTCATGGTCAAGTAACATGACATCCAGAACATGATTACCGTACCACTCTGGTGTGGATCTCACTCTGGTTGACCTACGAGGTTTGGTAGTAACTTGATCTGAAGTTACATGATCATCATCATTAGCTTCCTCACTAATTGGTGTAGGAGTCACAGTAATAGATTTCTGTGCTGAACTACTTTCCAATAAGGGAGCAGGTACAGTTATCTCATCAAGTTCTACTTTCCTCCCACTCACTTCTTTCGAGAGAAACTCCCTCTCTAGAAAGGATCCATTCTTAGCAACAAATGTCTTGCCTTCGGATCTGTGATAGAAGGTGTACCCAACAGTCTCCTTTGGGTATCCTATGAAGACACATATCTTCGATTTGGGTTCGAGCTTATCAGGATGAAGCTTTTTCACATAAGCATCGCAGCCCCAAACTTTAAGAAACGACAACTTTGGTTTCTTGGCAAACCATAGTTCATAAGGCGTCATCGCAACGGATTTAGATGGTGCCCTATTTAACATGAATGCAACTGTCTCTAGAGCATAACCCCAAAACGATAGCGGTAAATCAGTAAGAGACATAATAGATCGCACCATATCTAGTAAAGTATGATTACGACGTTCGGACACACCATTACGCTGTGGTGTTCTGGGTGGTGTGAGTTGTGAAACTATTCCGCATTGTTTCAAATGAAGACCAAACTCGTAACTTAAATATTCTCCTCCACGATCAGATCGTAGAAACTTTATTTTCTTGTTACGATGATTTTCCACTTCACTCTGAAATTATTTGAACTTTTCAAATGTTTCAGATTTATGTTTCATCAAGAAGATATACCCATATCTTACTCAAATCATCTGTGAAGGTCAGAAAATAACGATACCTGCCACGAGCCTCAACACTCGTCGGACTGCATACATCAGTATGTATTATTTCCAACAAGTCTGTTGATCGCTCCATTGTTTCGAAGAACGGAGTCTTAGTCATCTTGCCCATGAGGCATGGTTCGCAAGCATCAACTGATTCATAATCAAGTGATTCCAAAAGCCCATTGATACGTCCATTTTGCATCATGCTTTTATATCGATATTTATTGCATTATGGGCTGTTATTACACATTATGTCACAATACTTATGCCCATTCTCTCTTATTTTACAAGGTTTACATAAAGAGGGAGAATGCCGGCAGCCGGGATTCTGGGCTGGAAAAGGAGCAAATATTAGAGACCTATTCTGCACAGCTCCAAAAGTCCTGAAACTTCACGGAAGACGTTTTTAGAATATATAAAAAATACCGAGTGCAAGAAGTTCACCAGGGGGCCACACCCTGCCCACGAGGGTGGGGGGCGCGCCCTACCCCCCTGGGCGCGCCCCCTACCTCATGGGCCCCCTGGTGGCCCTCCGATGGCCATCTTCTGCTATATGGAGTCTTTCGATGAGAAAAAATGTTGGAAATATGCCCTAGAGGCAATAATAAAATGGTTATTATTATATTTCCTTGTTCATGATAATTGTCCATTGTTCATGCTATAATTGTGTTATCCGGAAATCGTAATACATGTGTGAATACATAGACCACAACATGTCCCTAGTGAGCCTCTAGTTGACTAGCTCATTGATCAATAGATGGTTATGGTTTCCTGACCATGGACATTGGATGTCATTAATACCGGGATCACATCATTAGGAGAATGATGTGATGGACAAGACCCAATCCTAAGCATAGCACAAGATCATGTAGTTCGTCTGCTAGAGCTTTTCTAAATGTCAAGTATCATTTCCTTAGACCATGAGATTGTGCAACTCCCGGATACCGTAGGAGTGCTTTGGGTGTACCAAATGTCACAACGTAACTGAGTGGCTATAAAGGTGCACTACAGGTATCTCCGAAAGTGTCTGTTGGGTTGGCATGAATCGAGACTGGGATTTGTCACTCCGTATGACGGAGAGGTATCTCTGGGCCCACTTGGTAATGCATCATCATAATGAGCTCAGTGTGACTAAGTAGTTGGTCATGGGATCATGCATTACGGAACGAGTAAAGTGACTTGCCGGTAACGAGACTGAACGAGGTATTGGGATACCGACGATCGAATCTCGGGCAAGTAACTTACCGATTGACAAAGGGAATTGTATACGGGATTGCTTGAATCCTCGACAACGTGGTTCATCCGATGAGATCATCATGGAACATGTGGGAGCCAACATGGGTATCAAGATCCCGCTATTGGTTATTGGCCGGAGAGTTGTCTCGGTCATGTCTGCATGGTTCCGAACCCATAGGGTCTACACACTTAAGGTTCAATGACGCTAGGGTTATTAGGAAGACTTGTATGAGATTACTGAATGTTGTTCGGAGTCCCGGATGAGATCCCGGACGTCACGAGGAGTTCCAGAATGGTCCGGAGGTGAAGATTTATATGTAGGAAGTTGTCATACGGTCACCGGAAAGGTTCGGGGGCATATCGGTATTGTACCGGGGCCACCAGAGGGGTTCCGGGGGTCCACTGGGAGGGGCCACCTCTCTCGGAGGGCCTAATGGGCCGTAGAGGAAAGGGAACCAGCCCTACATGGGGTGGGCGCATCCACCCTTGGGCCCATGCGCCTAGGGTTGGGGGGAAACCCTAAGGGGGGCACCCCCCTTGCTTGGGGGGCAAGCCCCCTCCCCTTGGCCGCCGCCCCCTCTAGATCTCATCTAGAGGGGGTCGGCCCCCTTCCTCCTTCCCCTATAAATAGAGGGACAAGGGGAGGGCTGCAGACGACATCCATGGCGCAGCCCCTCCCCTCCCCAACACCTCTCCTCCTCCGCAAGAGCTTGGCGAAGCCCTGCCGGAGTACTGCTGCTCCACCACCACCACACCGCCGTGCTGCTGTTGGAGCCCTCTTCCTCAACCTCTCCCTCCTCCTTGATGGATCAAGGCGCGGGAGACGTCCTCGCTCCGTATGTGTGTTGAACATGGAGGTGCCGTCCGTTCGACGCTGGGATCATCGGTGATTTGGATCACAACGAGTATGACTCCATCAACCCCGTTCTCTTGAACGCTTCCGCTCGTGATCTACAAGGGTATGTAGATGTACTCCTCTCCCTCTCGTTTCTAGATGACTCTGTAGATTGATCTTGGTGATGCGTAGAAAATTTTAAATTTCTGCTACGATCCCCAACAGTGGTATCATAGCTAGGTCTATGCGTAGTTTCTATGCACGAGTAGAACACAAGTTGATGTGGGCGTCGATTTTGTCAATTTACTTGCCGTTACTAGTCTTATCTTGATTCGGCGGCATCGTGGGATGAAGCGGCCCGGACCGACCTTACACGTACACTTACGTGAGACTGGTTCCACCGACTAACATGCACTAGTTGCATAAGGTGGCTAGCTGGTGTCTGTCTCTCCCACTTTAGTCGGATCGGATTCGATGAAAAGGGTCCTTATGAAAGGTAAATAGAAATTGGCATATCACGTTGTGGTTTTGGTGTAGGTAAGAAACGTTCTTGCTAGAAACCTATAGCAGCCACGTAAAAACTTGCAACAACAATTAGAGGACATCTAACTTGTTTTTGCAGCATATGCCGTGTGATGGGCCAAAAGGATGTGATGAATGATATATGTGATGTATGAGATTGATCATGTTCTTGTAATAGGAATCACGACTTGCATGTCGATGAGTATGACAACCGGCAGGAGCCATAGGAGTTGTCTTAATTTATTTATGACCTGCGTGTCAACTTATACATCATGTAATTACTTTACTTTATCGCTAACTGTTAGCCATAGTAGTAGAAGTAATAGTTGACGAGACAACTTCATGAAGACACGATGATGGAGATCATGGTGTCATGCCGATGACGACGATGATCATGGCGCCCCGAAGATGGAGATCAAAAAGGAGCAAAATGATATTGGCCATATCATGTCACTATTTGATTGCATGTGATGTTTATCATGTTTTACATCTTATTTGCTTAGAACGACGGTAGCATAAATAAGATGATCCCTCACAATAATTTCAAGAAAGTGTTCCCCCTAACTATGCACCATTGCTAAGGTTCGTTGTTCCAAAGCACCACGTGATGATCGGGTGTGATAGGTTCTAACGTTCGCATACAACGGGTGTAAGCCAGATTTACACACGCAAAACACTTAGGTTGACTTGACGAGCCTAGCATGTACAGACATGGCCTTGGAACAGGAAGACTGAAAGGTCGAACATGAGTCATATAGAAGATACGATCAACATGAAGATGTTCACCGATGATGACTAGTCCGTCTCACGTGATGATCGGACATGGCCTAGTTGAATCAGATCATGTATCACTTAGATGACTAGAGGGATGTCTATCTGAGTGGGAGTTCATTAAATAATTTGATTAGATGAACTTAATTATCATGAACTTAGTCTAAAATCTTTACAATATGTCTTGTAGATCAAATGGCCCACGCTAATGTTGTCCTCAACTTCAACGCGTTCCTAGAGAAAACCAAGCTGAAAGACAATGGTAGCAACTATACGGACTGGGTTCGGAACTTGAGGATCATCCTCATAGCTGCCAAGAAAGCATATGTCCTTGAAGCACCGCTAGGTGAAGCACCACCCCCAGCAAACCAAGACGTTATGAACGCTTGGCAGTCCCGTGTTGATGATTACTCCCTGGTTCTGTGCGGCATGCTTTACAGCTTAGAACCGGGACTCCAGAAGCGTTTTGAGCAACACGGAGCATATGCGATGTTCCAAGAGCTAAAAATGGTTTTCCAAGCTCATGCCCGGGTCGAGAGATATGAAGTCTCCAACAAGTTCTACAGTTGTAAGATGGAGGAGAATAGTTTCGTCAGCGAGCACATATTCAAAATGTCTGGGTTGCACAACTGCTTGTCTCAGCTAGGAGTTAATCTCCCGGATGATGCGGTCGTTGACAGAATCCTTCAGTCGCTCTCACCTAGCTACAAGAGCTTTGTGATGAACATCAATATGCAGGGGATGGAAAAGACCATTCCTGAGGTATATTCAATGCTGAAATCAGCAGAGGTGGAAATCAAAAAGGAACATCAAGTGTTGATGGTGAATAAAACCACTAAGTTCAAGAAAGGCAAGGGTAAAAATAACTTCAAGAAGGACAACAAGGGAGTTTCCGCGCCCGGTAAGCAAGCTACCGAGAAGAAGCCAAAGAATGGACCCAAGCCTAAGACTGAGTGTTTTTATTGCAAGGGAAGTGGTCACTAGAAGCGGAACTGCCCCAAGCACTTAGCGGACAAGAAGGCCGGCAACACCAAAGGTATATGTGATATACATGTTATTGATGTGTACCTTACCATTACTCATAGTATCTCCTGGGTATTTGATACCGGTGCGGTTGCTCATATTTGTAACTCAAAACAGGAGCTGCGGAATAAGCGGAGACTGGCGAAGGACGAGGTGACGATGTGCGTCAGGAATGGTTCCAAGGTCGATGTGATCGCCGTCGGCACGCTACCTCTACATTTACCTATGGGATTAGTTTTAAACCTCAATAAGTGTTATTTAGTGCCAGCTTTGAGCATGAACATTGTATCAGGATCTCGTTTAATATGAGATGGCTACTCATTTAAATCCGAGAATAATGGTTGTTCTATTTATATGAGAGATATGTTTTATGGTCATGCGCCTCTGGTCAATGGTTTATTCTTATTTAATCTCGAACATGATGTTACACATATTCATAGTGTGAGTACCAAAAGATGTAAGGTTGATAATGATAGTCCCACATACTTGTGGCACTGCCGCCTTGGTCACATTGGTGTCAAACGCATGAAGAAGCTCCATGCAGATGGACTTTTGGAGTCTCTTGATTATGAATCATTTGACACGTGCAAACCATGCCTCATGGGAAAAATGACCAAGACTCCGTTCTCCGGAACAATGGAGCGAGCAACCAACTTATTGGAAATCATACATACTGATGTGTGCGGTCTAATGAGTGTTGAGGCTCGCGGTGGCTATCTTTATGTTCTCACCCTCACTGATGACTTGAGTAGATATGGGTATGTCTACTTAATGAAACACAAGTCTGAGACCTTTGAAAAGTTCAAAGAATTTCAGAGTGAGGTTGAGAATCAATGTGACAGGAAAATCAAGTTCTTAAGATCAGATCGTGGGGGAGAATATTTGAGTCACGAATTTGGCACACACTTAAGGAAATGTGGAATAGTTTCACAACTCACGCCACCTGGAACACCTCAGCGTAATGGTGTGTCCGAACGTCATAATCGCACTCTATTAGATATGGTGCGATCTATGATGTCTCTTACCGATCTACCGTCGTCATTTTGGGGCTATGCTTTAGAGACTGCCGCATTCACTTTAAAGAGGGCTCCGTCGAAATCCGTTGAGACGGCACCGTATGAATTATGGTTTGGGAAGAAACCTAAGCTGTTGTTTCTAAAAGTTTGGGGATGCGATGCTTATGTGAAGAAACTTCAACCTGAAAAGCTCGAACCCAAATCGGAAAAATGCGTCTTCATAGGATACCCTAAAGAATCTATTGGGTATACCTTCTACCTCAGATCCGAAGGCAAGATCTTTGTTGCCAAGAATGGATCCTTTCTAGAGAAAGTGTTTCTCTCGAAAGAAGTAAGTGGGCGGAAAGTAGAACTTGATGAAGTATTGCCTCTTGAACCAGAGAGTGGCGCAGCTCAGGAAAATGTTCCTGAGGTGCCTGCACCAACTAGAGAGGAAGTTAATGATGATGATCATGAAACTTCAGATCAAGTTGCTAATGAACTTCGTAGGTCCACAAGGACACATTCCGCACCAGAGTGGTATGGCAACCCTGTCCTGGAAATCATGTTGTTGGACAATGGTGAACCTTCAAACTATGAAGAAGCGATGGCAGGCCCAGATTCCGACAAATGGCTGGAAGCCATGAAATCTGAGATATGATCCATGTATGAGAATGAAGTATGGACTTTGACTGACTTGCCCGATGATCGGCGAGCCATAGAAAATAAATGGATCTTTAAGAAGAAGACAGACGCGGATGGTAATGTGACCATCTATAAGGCTCGGCTTGTCGCTAAGGGTTATCGACAAGTTCAAGGGGTTGACTACGATGAGACTTTCTCATCCGTAGCGAAGCTGAAGTCCGTCCGAATCATGTTAGCAATTGCCGCATTCTATGATTATGAGATATGGCAAATGGACGTCAAAACGACATTCCTTAATGGTTTCCTCAAGGAAGAATTGTATATGATGCAGCCGAAAGGTTTTGTCGATCCTAAGAATGCTGACAAGGTGTGCAAGCTCCAACGCTCAATCTATGGGCTGGTGCAAGCATCTCAGAGTTGGAACATTCGATTTGATGAGATGATCAAAGCGTCTGGGTTTACGCAGACTTATGGAGAAGCCTGTGTTTACAAGAAAGTGAGTGGGAGCTCTGTAGCATTTCTCATATTATATGTGGATGACATACTATTGATGGCAAATGATATAGAATTCTTGGAAAGCATAAAGGCCTACTTGAACAAGTGTTTTTCAATGAAGGATCTTGGAGAAGCTGCTTATATATTAGGCATCAAGATCTATAGAGATAGATCGAGACGCGTCATTGGTCTTTCACAGAGTACGTACCTTGACAGGATATTGAAGAAGTTCAATATGGATCAGTCCAATAAGGGGTTCTTGCCTGTGTTGCAAGGTACGAGATTGAGCACGGCTCAATGCCCGACCACGGCAGAAGATAGAGAAAAGATGAGTGTCGTCCCTTATTCCTCGGACATAGGGTCTATTATGCATGCCATGCTGTGTACCAGACCTGATGTAAACCTTGCCGTAAGTTTGGTAGGAAGGTACCAAAGTAATCCCGGCATGGAACACTGGACAACGGTCAAGAATATCCTGAAGTACCTGAAAATGACTAAGGATATGTTTCTCGTTTATGGAGGTGATGAAGAGCTCGTCGTAAAGGGTTACGTTGATGCTAGCTTCGACACAGATCTGGATGACTCTAAGTCACAAACCGGATACGTGTATATTTTGAATGGTGGGGCAGTCAGCTGGTGCAGTTGCAAGCAAAGCATCATGGCGGGATCTACATGTGAAGCGGAGTACATAGCAGCCTCGGAGGCAGCACAAGAAGCAATATGGGTGAAGGAGTTCATTACCGACCTAGGAGTTATTCCCAATGCGTCGGGCCCGACGACTCTCTTCTGTGACAACACTAGAGCTATTGCCCTTGCCAAGGAGCCCAGGTTTCGCGGGAAGACCAGGCATATCAAGCGTCGCTTCAACTCCATTCGTGAAAATGTTCAAAATGGAGACATAGATATTTGTAAAGTGCATACGGACCTGAATGTCGCAGATCCGTTGACTAAAACTCTTCCTCGAGCAAAACATGATCAACACTAGAACTCTATGGGTGTTCGATTCATCATAGTGTAACTAGATTATTGACTCTAGTGCAAGTGGGAGACTGTTGGAAATATGCCCTAGAGGCAATAATAAAATGGTTATTATTATATTTCCTTGTTCATGATAATTGTCTATTGTTCATGCTATAATTGTGTTATCCGGAAATCGTAATACATGTGTGAATACATAGACCACAACATGTCCCTAGTGAGCCTCTAGTTGACTAGCTCGTTGATCAATAGATGGTTATGGTTTCCTGACCATGGACATTGGATGTCATTGATAATGGGATCACATCATTAGGAGAATGATGTGATGGACAAGACCCAATCCTAAGCATAGCACAAGATCATGTAGTTCGTCTGCTAGAGCTTTTATAAATGTCAAGTATCATTTCCTTAGACCATGAGATTGTGCAACTCCCGGATACCGTAGGAGTGCTTTGGGTGTACCAAACGTCACAACGTAACTGGGTGGCTATAAAGGTGCACTATAGGTATCTCCGAAAGTGTCTGTTGGGTTGGCATGAATCGAGACTGGGATTTGTCACTCCGTATGACGGATAGGTATCTCTGGGCCCACTCGGTAAAGCATCATCATAATGAGCTCAGTGTGACTAAGTAGTTGGTCACGGGATCATGCATTACGGAACGAGTAAAGTGACTTGCCGGTAACGAGATTGAACGAGGTATTGGGATACCAACGATCGAATCTCGGGCAAGTAACGTACCGATTGACAAAGGGAATTGTATAGGGGATTGCTTGAATCCTCGACATCGTGGTTCATCCAATGAGATCATCGTGGAACATGTGGGAGCCAACATGGGTATCCAGATCCCACTATTGGTTATTGGCCGGAGAGTTGTCTTGGTCATGTCTGCATGGTTCCCGAACCCGTAGGCTCTACACACTTAAGGTTCGATGACGCTAGGGTTATTAGGAAGACTTGTATGTGATTACCGAATGTTGTTCGGAGTCCCGTATGAGATCCCGGACGTCACGAGGAGTTCCGGAATGGTCCGGAGGTGAAGATTTATATGTAGGAAGTTGTCATACGGTCACCGGAAAGGTTCAGGGGCATATCGGTATTGTACCGGGGCCACTGGAGGGGTTCCGGGGGTCCACCGGGAGGGGACACCTCTCTCGGAGCGCCTAATGGGCCGTAGAGGAAAGGGAACCAGCCCTACATGGGCTGGGTGCATCCCCCCTTGGGCCCATGCGCCTAGGGTTGGGGGGGGGGGGGAACCCTAAGGGGGGCGCCCCCCTTGCTTGGGGGGCAAGCCCCCTCCCCTTGGCCGCCGCCCCCCTCTAGATCTCATCTAGAGGGGGCCGGCCCCCTTCCTCCTTCCCCTATAAATAGAGGGGCAAGGGGAGGGCTGCAGACGACATCCAGGGCGCAGCCCCTCCCCTCCCCAACACCTCTCCTCCTTCGCAAGAGCTTGGCGAAGCCCTGCCGGAGTACTGCTGCTCCAACCCCACCACACCGTCGTGCTGCTGTTGGAGCCCTCTTCTCAACCTTTCCCTCCTCTTTGTTGGATCAAGGCGCGGGAGACGTCCTCGCTCTGTATGTGTGTTGAACGCGGAGGTGCCGTCCGTTCGGCGGCTGGGATCATCGGTGATTTGGATCACGACGAGTACGACTCCATCAATCCCGTTCTCTTGAACGCTTCCGCTCGTGATCTACAAGGGTATGTAGATGTACTCCTCTCCCTCTCGTTGCTAGATGACTCCATAGATTGATCTTGGTGATGCATAGAAAATTTTAAATTTCTGCTACGATCCCCAACAAAAAAATCATAAGCCATCTCCTCAGATGAAATTCCGCCGCCACGAGGCGGAACCTTGGTGGAACCAATCTAGGGCTCTGGCGGAGCTGTTCTGCCAGGGAAACTTCCCTCCGGGAGGGGGAAATCATCGCCATCGTCATCACCAACGCTCCTCTCATCGGGAGAGGGCAATCTCCATAACATCTTCATCAGCACCATCTCTTCTCAAAACCCTAGTTCATCTCTTGTATCCAATTCTTGTCTCCATGTCCGGGATTGGTACTAATAGGTTGCTAGTAGTGTTAATTACTCCTTGTAGTTGATGCTAGTTGGTTTATTTGGTGGAAGATCATATGTTCAGATCCTATATGCATATTAATACCCCTCTGATTATGAACATGAATATGCTTTGTGAGTAGTTACGTTTGTTCCTGAGGACATGGGAGAAGTCTTGCTATTAGTAGTCATGTGAACTTGGTATTCGTTCGATATTTTGATGAGATGTATGTTGTCTCTCCTCTAGTGGTGTTATGTGAATGTCGACTACATGACACTTCATCATTATTTGGGCCTATAGGAAGGCATTGGGAAGTAATAAGTAGATGATGGGTTGCTAGAGTGACAGAAGCTTAAACCCTAGTTTATGCGTTGCTTTGTAAGGGGCTAATTTGGATGCATATGTTTCATGCTATGGTTAGGTTTACCTTAATACTTTTGTTGTAGTTGCGGATGCTTGCAATAGAGATTAATCATAAGTGGGATGCTTGTCCAAGTAAGGACAGTACCCAAGCACCGGTCCACCCACATACCAAATTATCAAAGTACCGAACGTGAATCATATGAACGTGATGAAAACTAGCTTGACGATATTCCCATGTGTCCTCGGGAGCGCTTTTCTCTATATAAGAGTTTGTCTAGGCTTGTCCTTTGATACAAAAAGGATTGGGCCACCTTGCTACACTTTATTTACTTTTGTTACTTGTTGCTCGTTACAAATTATCCTATCACAAAACTATCTGTTGCCACTTATTTAAGTACTTGCAGAGAATACCTTGCTGGAAATCGCTTATCATTTCCTTCTGCTCCTCGTTGGGTTCGACACTCTTACTTATCAAAATGACTATGATACATCCCCTATACTTGTGGGTCATCAAGACTCTTTTCTGGCGCCATTGCCGGGGAGTGAAGCGCCTTTGGTAGGTGGGATTTGGGAAGGAAAATTTGTATAGTGTGCCGAAATTTACTGTCACTTGTTACTATGGAAAGTAATCCTCTGAGGGGCTTGTTCGGGGTATCTTCACCCCGACCAGTAGAGCAAAGAGTTGCTCCGCAACCTACTGAACCTACTGAAAATGAAAATGTCTACTATGAAATTCCTTCGGGTATGATAGAAAAACTGCTAGCTAATCCTTTTGCAGGAGATGGAACAAAGCATCCTGATGAGCACCTAATATATGTGGATGAAGTTTGTGGATTATTTAAGCTTGCAGGTGTACCCGGAGATGTTGTTAAGAAGAAGATCTTCCCCTTATCTTTCAAGGAAGATGCATTGACATGGTATAGGCTATGTGATGATACGGGGTCATGGAACTACAAACGATTGAAATTGGAATTTCATCAGAAGTTTTATCCTATGAATCTTGTTCATCGTGATCGCAATTATATATATAATTTTTGGCCTCGTGAAGGAGAAAGCATCGCTCAAGCTTGGGGGAGGCTTATATCAATGTTATATTCATGCCCCAATTATGAGCTCTCAAGAGAGATGATTATTCAAAATTTATATGCTCGGTTTTCTGATAACAATCGCACCATGCTCGATACTTCTTGTGTCGGCTCTTTTATGACGAAGACTATTGAATTAAAATGGAATTTATTGGAAAGAATTAAATGCAACTCTGAAGATTGGGACCTCGACGAAGGTAATGAGTCAAGTATGACACCTAAGTTTGATTGTGTTAAATCTTTTATGGATACCGATGTTTTCTGTAAATTTAGCACTAAATATGGACTTGACTCCGAAATAGTAGCTTGTTTCTGTGAATCTTTTGCTACTTATGTTGATCTCCCAAAGGAGAAGTGGTTTGAATATCATGCTCTCATAGAAGTAAAAGTAGTTGCACCAATTAAAGTTGAAGAAAAGACTGTCACTTATAACGATCCTATTGTTCCTACCACTTATGTTGAGAAACCACCTTTTCCTGTTAGGATAAAGGATCATGCTAAAGCTTCAAATGTGGTTCGTAAAAGCAATATTAAAACTTATACACCTCCCGAGCAAATTAAAGTTGAACCTAATATTGCTATTGTTAAAGATCTCTTATCTGATAATATTGATGGGCATGTTATTCATTTCCTTGATGAGACTGCTAGAATTGCTAAACCTTGTGCAAAAGATAAAAACAGACTTGTGGTAGGCATTCTTGTTATTTCTGTTAAAATAGGAGATCATTGTTATCATGGCTTATGTGATATGGGTGCTAGTGCTAGTGCAATACCTTACGCCTTATACAAATAAATTATGCATGATATTGCACCTGCTGAGATAGAAGATATTGATGTCACAATTAAACTTGCCAATAGAGATACTATTTCACCAATGATAATTGTTAGAGATGTTGAAGTCTTGTGTGGGAAAACTAAATATCCTGCTGATTTTCTTGTTCTTGGTTCCCCAAAAGATAGCTTTTGTCCCATTATATTTGGTAGACCCTTCTTAAACACTGTTAATGCTAAGATAGATTGCAAAAAGGATGTTGTTACTATCGATATAGATGATATGTCTCATGAATTTAATTTCTCTAAATTTAGTAGACAACACCGTGAAGAAGAATTACCTAGTAAGGATGAAATTATTGGTCTTGCTTCTATTACCGTACCACCTAGTGATCCTTTAGAACAATATTTGCTAGACCATGAAAATGATATGTTTATGAATGAAAGAAGGGAAATAGATGAAGTATTCTTTAAATAGGAACCTATTATGAAACACAATTTGCCTGTTGAAATCCTAAGGGATCCTGCTCCACCCAAGGGTGATCCCGTGTTTCAGCTTAAACCATTGCCTGATACTCTTAAATATGCTTATCTTGATGAGAAAAAGATATATCGTGCTATTATTAGTGCTAACCTTTCAGAGCATGAGGAAGAGAGATTATTGAAAACTCTGAAGAAGCACCGTGCTGCTATTGGGTATACTCTTGATGATCTTAAGGGCATTAGTCCCACTCTATGTCAACATAAAATAAATTTGGAAGAAGATGCTAAACCAGTTCGTGATCATCAACGGCGGCTGAATCCTAAAATGAAAGAAGTGGTAAGAAAGGAAATACTAAAGCTCCTTGAGGCAGGTATAATATATCCCGTTGCTGATAGTCAGTGGGTAAGTCCTGTCCATTGTGTCCGTAAGAAGGGAGGTATTACTGTCGTTCCTAATGATAAAGATGAATTGATTCCTCAAAGAATTATTACAGGTTATAGGATGGTAATTGATTTCCACAAATTAAATAAGGCCACTAAAAAGGATCATTACCCCTTACCTTTTATCGATCAAATGCTAGAAAGATTATCCAAATATACACATTTTTGCTTTCTAGACGGTTATTCTAGTTTCTCTCATATACCTGTGTCAGCCAAGGATCAATCAAAGACAACTTTTACTTGCCCTTTTGGTACTTTTGCTTATAGACGTATGCCTTTTGGTTTATGTAATGCACCTGCTACCTTTCAAAGATGGATGATGGCTATATTCTCTAACTTTTGTGAAAAGATTTGTGAGGTTTTCATGGACGATTTCTCTGTCTATGGATCTTCTTTTGATGATTGCTTGAGCAACCTTGATCGAGTTTTGCAGAGATGTGAAGAAACTAATCTTGTCTTAAATTGGGAAAAGTGCCACTTTATGGTTAATGAAGGTATTGTCTTGGGGCATAAAGTTTCTAAAAGAGGTATTGAAGTTGATAAATCCAAGGTTGATGCTATTGAAAAGATGCCATGCCCCAAGGATATCAAAGGTATAAGAAGTTTCCTTTGTCACGCTGGATTTTATAGGAGGTTCATTAAGGACTTCTCAGAAATTAAACGTTATTCAATATGCTAGTAAAACCCTAGACAATGCTCAAATAAATTATGCTACCACTGAAAACGAATTGTTAGCAGTTGTATTTGCTTGTGATAAGTTCAGACCTTATATTCTTGATTCTAAAGTAACTATTCACACTGATCATGCTGCTATTAAATATCTTATGGAAAATAAAGATGCTAAACCTAGACTTATTAGATGGGTTCTCTTTCTACAAGAATTTGATTTACATATTGTTGATAGAAAGGGAGCTGAGAACCACGTTGCGGACAACTTGTCTAGGTTAGAAAATGTGCTTGATGACCCACTACCTATTGATGATAGCTTTCCTAATGAGCAATTAAATGTCATAAATGCTTCTCATACTGCTCCATGGTATGCTGATTATGCTAATTACATTGTTGCCAAGTTCATACCACCTAGTTTCACATACCAGCAAAAGAAAAAGTTCTTTTATGATTTGAGACATTACCTTTGGGATGACCCACATCTTTATAAAGAAGGAGTAGATGGTGTTATTAGACGTTGTGTACCTGAGCATGAACAGGAATAGATCATACGCAAGTGTCACTCCGAAGCTTATGGAGGACACCATGCTGGAGATAGGACTGCACATAAGGTATTGCAATCTGGTTTTTATTGGCCTACTCTCTTCAAGGATGCCCGTAAGTTTGTCTTATCTTGTGATGAATGTCAAATAATTGGTAATATTAGTAGACGTCAAGAAATGCCTATGAACTATTCACTCATTATTGAACCATTTGATGTTTGGGGCTTTGACTATATGGGACCTTTTCCTGCCTCTAATGGATATACACATATTTTAGTTGCTGTTGATTACGTTACTAAGTGGGTAGAAGCTATTCCAACTAGTAGTGCTGATCATAACACCTCTATTAAAATGCTTAAAGAAGTTATTTTTCCAAGATTTGGAGTCCCTAGATATTTAATGACTGATGGTGGTTCACATTTTATTCATGGTGCTTTCCGTAAAATGCTTGCTAAGTATGATGTTAATCATAGAATTGCATCCCCTTATCATCCTCAGTCTAGTGGTCAAGTAGAATTGAGTAATAGAGAGCTCAAATTAATTTTGCAAAAGACTGTCAATAGGTCTAGAAAGAATTGGTCCAAGAAACTTGATGATGCATTATGGGCCTATAGGACTGCATATAAAAATCCTATGGGTATGTCTCCGTATAAAATGGTTTATGGAAAAGCATGTCACTTACGTCTCGAACTAGAACACAAGGCATATTGGGCTATTAAAGAGTTCAATTATGATTTTAAACTTGCCGGTGAGAAGAGGTTATTTGATATTAGCTCACTCGATGAATGGAGAACCCAAGCCTACGAAAATGCCAAGTTGTTTAAAGAAAAGGTTAAAAGATGGCATGATAAAAGGATACAAAAGCGTGAGTTTAATGTAGGTGATTATGTATTGCTATACAACTCTCGTTTAAGATTTTTTGCAGGAAAACTTGTCTCTAAATGGGAAGGTCCTTACGTTATTGAGGAGGTCTATCGTTCCGGTGCCATAAAAATCAACAACTTCGAAGGCACAAATCCGAAGGTGGTGAACGGTCAAAGAATCAAACATTATATCTCAGGTAATCCCATAAATGTTGAAACCAATGTTATTGAAACCGTAACCCCGAAGGAATACATAAGGGACACTTTCCGGAACATTTCAACTCCGAAAAGGAATAGGTATGTGGTACGGTAAGTAAACCGACCCCAAAACAGTTTTTTAGGCAATATTTCTGTTTTGGAATATTTAGAAAAATAGAAAAATAAGAAGCAGTCCGGGAAGGACACGAGGCCTCCACGAGGGTGGAGGGCGCGCCCTACCCTACTGGGCACGCCCCCTACCTCGTGGGCACCTCGTGCGCTCTCCGGACTCCATTTTCTTACACGACACGTATTTTGGTCGGTAAAAATTCATTATATAACCTCCCGAAGGTTTTGACCTCCGTATCACGCGAATATCTCTTGTCTTTGCTTCGAGCTATTTTCTGTCAGGGTTATCAAGGCCAGGCATTATGTCGTCTCCTTCCTCCTCCAACCATGAGGGAAATGATGCTTAGCTAATGAAGACAGAGCTGATGAGAGAAGAACCCATGGAGATCAACAAGGATGAAAGGATCAAGAAGACCACGAAGGACCAAGTTCCGGCAACAGAAGACATCCTTCAACCCGATCACAATCTTCTTTCCCCAACTGAGATCGAAGCTTTCAAGATGATCGAGTTAGTTCGTATACAAAATAAGTATCTCACACGTGAAAATATTTTGTTGAAGGAGCATATCATCACACTCAAAGGCATTGTCCACAAGTTAGAAGACGTCCTATGCTCGATGTGCGACTATCCATCATCAACAACTCCACCTTTTTCACCAACAAAGGAGACATAATCACATGGGTATGGGCACTCCCCTTGGCAACTGCCAAGCTTGGGGGAGTGCCCCGGTATCGTATCACCATCACTTTTATCTTTACCGTTTTTCTTAGTTCGATCCTTTTGATAATATATTGATCTAGTAGAATAAAGTTTTAGTATGATCTAGTTGTGAGTTTTGCTTTATGATCTTTCTATGTAATCGAGTCCGTGAGCTATATATAATAAAGATTAGTGTTGAGTCAAGGACTTGATTATTTTGCCATGATCCTAAGTGAATAAAAGAAAAGAGAAAGAATAAAAAAGGAAACAAAGAGATCATATGGATCTTATGGAGAGTAATGAGCTCACATAGAAAAAGTATGATGAATAAAAGTTGTTGAGAGTTGACAAACATAGTTTTGGTCATCGTTGCAATTAATAGGAAGTAATAAAGAAAGAGAGGTCTTCACATATAAATATACTATCTTGGACATCTTTTATGATTGTGAGCACTCATTAAAATATGGCATGCTAAAGAGTTGATGTTGGACAAGGAAGACAACGTAATGAGTTATGTTTTCTTACATCTGAGGTAAATTATATTGTCATGGATCATCCAACATGGTTGAGCTTGCCTTTCCCCCTCATGCTAGCCAAATTCATCGCACCAAGTAGAGATACTACTTGTGCTTCTGAATACCCTTAAACCAGTTTTGCCATGAGAGTCCACCATACCTACCTATGGATTGAGTAAGATCCTCCAAGTAAGGTGTCATCAGTGCAAGCAGTAAAAATTGCTCTCTAAATATGTATGACTTATTAGTGTGGGAGAAAATAAGCTTTATACGATCGTGTGATATGGAAGAAATAAAAGCGACTGACTGCATAATAAAGGTCCATATAAAGTGGCAATATAAAGTGGCATTCTTTCGCATTAAGGTTTTGTGCATTCAATCATAAAGGCGCATGACAACCTTTGCTTCCCTCTGCGAAGGGCCTATCTTTTACTTTTATCTCCTATCTTGCATAAGAGTCAGGGTGATCTTCACCCTTCCTTTTTACATTTTATCCTTTGGCAAGCATAGTATGTTGGAAAGATCCTGGTATATATGGCTAATTGGATGTGAGTTTTCATGAACTATTATTGTTGACATTACCCTTGAGGTAAAACATTGGGAGGCAAAACTGTAAGCCCCTATCTTTCTCTGTGTCCAATTAAAACTCCATACACATAAGTATTGCATGAGTGTCAACAATTGTGAAAGACTATATTATAGTTGAGTATGTGGACTTGCTGAAAGGCTCTTATATATTGACTCTATCCTATGTTATGATAAATTGCAATTGCTCCAATGACTAAGATTATAGTTTGTTAGTTTTCAATGAAGTTTTCAATTCATACTTGAAATTGTGATTGAATTAATACTCTAGCATAAGAAATCATATGACAAGAATTATGTAAGTTGCTGTTCTAAGAATGATCATGATGCCCTCATGTCCGTATTTTACTTTTATCGACACCTCTATCTCTAAACATGTGTACATATTTTTTGATTTCGGCTTTCGCTTGAGGACAAGCGAGGTCTAAGCTTGGGGGAGTTGATACGTCCATTTTGCATCATGCTTTTGTCGGGGAAACTGATCCACGAACACCTATGGGTCCGGCGTACCGAGCCCCTTTCGGTTCGGCGGGGGGGGGGGGCGGAGATCACACGAAGAGTGGATGAGGCGAAGCACACGAGCAGTTTACCCAGCTTCGGAGCTCTCCGGAGAGATAACACTCCTACTGCTGCTTGTTTGATTATCTTGTGTTCTTGCTCCAGAGAGAGAGCGTAGTGTTTTTCTGGGTTCCGAACCAGTCGAACCTCTCGAACCCCCCCTACGTTGCGCATGGGCCTCCTTTTATACGCTAAAGGGGTCACCGACAGGTGGCAACGCAGAGAAGGGTACAAATGTAAAAGGTGAGGTGGTTGGTACAGTTACTTGTACAGTGCACCCTACCTAACCCTGACGGCAGGGGACAAGGGCATTAAATGCCCGTCTGAGTCGCCCAAACAGTGCAGAAAAGGACCGTTAGGGGCGCCACCGTTCGCCATGATGGCGATCTTGTCAGCTTCGCATGCCACTGCGCACCGCTGGCTGCACAGCCTCCCGCCACGCGCGCCTGGAGAGGCCCCCAGAGCGACACGTTGGTGGATGCGCTGGAGCGTGGGCACAGAGTGGCCGCCTGCCGCGGCAAGCGCCTTGCCGCTGCTGTTATCTTGTCGGGTCCGGAAGCTTGTCGCTCACCGGGCCTCGAGGTACCTTGGTTGGTCTTCCCGGCAAGCTCCTCTTGCCGGGGCCTTGTTGCCTTGCCGGAGCGCGTGGCGCGTCGCGGCAAGTTCCTTGGAGTGCCTTGGTTGGCCTTCCCGGCAAGCTCCTCTTGCCGGGGCCTTGTCTCCTGAGCTTAAATACTTTGTTCTTGAATGGCTCCAAGGGAACCACGGAGGATCTTGGCGTTCGCCCGGCAAGCCTTGCCGCGGGGTGCTGCAACTGCCCGTGCACAAGTTCGGGGTACTAGGGTACCCCTATTCTAGTACACCGACAGGAGCCCCCGGGCCTGGGCCAGACACGGTGCCGAGCGCTGTTGGGCCAGGCCCAAGACAGGGCACGGGCACACGCGGACTGGGCCACGCCGAATCTCGCTCCGTATCCACCGCGCTCTCCCCTAACGGCACGCGTTGAATGCGGCGTCGTGGGAGAGATCGTGGGTGGTTCTTTATTCGGAAGGGCGAAACGTCCGCCCCGTCCCTCTTTATAAGCAGAGGAAACAGGGGCAGTTCGTTCCCCCTCGCTGGTTGCTACTACTCCATCTTCACGAACCTCCGCCGCTCCCCCCCTTCTTCTCGAAGCCGAGAGAGCAGCGCTCCGCCCCCCATTGCCACCAGCATCACCAACGCCGTCGACCTCCCCCACCACCTCCGCCATGGCTCCGAAAGCCGACAAGGGAAAGGGCGTGAAGTCGGCCGAGGCGCAGCGGCTCGCGGCGCTGCGGAAGGAGCGGGCGATCTTCTCCCCCCAGCTCGGCGCGAAGGAGCTGAGGGAGTACTTCTACCTCTTTTGGGCGACGGAGACGCGGGCGCATCCGCGCACGAGGGTACTCCCGGCCGCTGCTTCGGAACTGGCTCCAAACGGGTACCCATTCTTCGCGCTGTTCTTCTATTGCGGGCTCTGCCCGCCCTTCTCGGAGTTCTTCTGCGATATCATGAACACCTACGGCCTCCGCCTCCTTGATTTCACCCCCAACGCCGTTCTGACCATGGCAGTTTTCGCACATTTGTGCGAAAACTTTGTCGGAGTCCACCCCAATGTTGCCCTTTTCCGCCACTTCTTCATGCCTCGGGTAGAGAGAGGAGAGCCGCTTGCCGGAGGGATCGCCTGGATCTCGAGAGTCGGCAAGAAGGAGGCGTACTTGGAGGGTGAGCTCCGCAGCAAGTGGGAGGAGTGGAGAGCGGAGTGGTGCTGGATCGTCGAGGAGAATCCGCAGCCCTTCACCGCCGTGCGCCAAGCTCCAATAGTGCGCGGCAATGACTGGAGCAACGTGGCCCCGGAAGACGAGAGGCTGAAGATCGCCATTACTAGGATCCTTCGCCTCAGGCTTGCCGGGCTCACTGTAGGCGCTGTAGGCGCAGATTTCCTCCGCCGCCGCATCGCCCCCCTGCAGGAGAGGGGGAGGCCCGCCTGGGAATTCAAGAACTCGGCGGACATCATGAGGCTGCGGCCGGGCCTCAACTACAACTTCACCGTCTTGGAGCTGGATGCAATGCTCCTGGAGTTGTTCAAACGCGATCCCCAGCACCCATTCACGCTGGCGAGGGGCGTCGTTCCATTGTGCAATAATTCTTCGCTTGACCGGATCCGCGCCATGATGCCGTTGTGCGATTCACACGGAATCGTTCCAACTTGGCAAGAGCCTGCGGATGACGTCGTGCAAGCGTTCTTCGACAACTTGGAAGAAGTGCCGGTCCGCGCTGACGAGCAGAAGAGCCTCACCCGTGACACCACCGACGAGGAGCTGCAGCGCATCGCCACTAGGGCGGAAGAGGTTGCGGCCGCAGCTGCCGCGGGCGCGTTCGGGTTCACTGTGGAGGAGGCGGAGGCGGCAGAGGCGGCAAACCTCGCCGAGCGCGCGGAGTTCATTGGCGAGGAAGAGCCTGCCGGCTCTGAAGCTGAGCCGAGCGAGGCCGGCGAGGAAGAGCCCGAGCCTTCAGAAAGCTTGCCGCAGGCGGAGCCCCCGGCCCCGCCAAGAAGGCGTCTTCGCAGGGCCGCGGACGTAGCGGGGCGGCAGCCGGGTCAACAGCCGCCGAGCCGTGCGACACGCTCTACCGCGGCAAGCAATGTTGCCGCGGGAGCGCCTCACGCAACAGCGGCAACTGGAGCGGGATCTTCCCGGGCCACCGCCACCGCCCCCGCCAAGTGGGCAAGGGATCCTACTCCTCCGCCTCGCCGCACCGGAGGGGAGCCGGACTTCGATCTTTCCGCGCTCAGCTCCGACGAGGAGGAAGAAGAGTAAGTTTCTTTGGTGCTCTTGTAGTTCTTCAATCTTGCTGTTTTTATCTTGTATCTGACTTGCTTCAATCTGAACTCCTTTCTTTTCAGGACGCTGGCCCAGAGAGCGGCGAAGAGGGCCAAGGCCGCGGTGATTGTCATCGAAGATGACCCCACCGTGTCAGCAGGGGGTGGGTCCGAGACCACCTTGACGGACCCGGCAACCACTCCTCAAAGCAGCCCCCAGCGCAGCCCCAGCGTAAGTTCATAGTTAGCTTTCCTGCTGTCAGGCGCGCATGAGTGCTTTTTCCTTTGTTGATATCTTGCTTGTTGATTTGTGTAGGAGCAGAGCAGCCATATCAGGGGCGCCCGGAAGCTGGTCCCGAAGTGCCATCTGCTTCGACTGCGCTGCCAAGGGAGGAGTCCTCGGCAAGGGAGAACTCTCCGGCAAGGGCAGCACCGTCGATCCTGCGGCGGCCGAGACCGCAACTGCAGATCTTGGCACAGGTAATTCACTTGTCCAAAAACTTTCCCTTGGGTTCTTCTTCTTCTGATTTTCTTCTCTTGGATTTTTGATTGATTTTTCTCCCTTCTTCGTTCTTCAAACCCATCTGCGGCTGAGCCAATGGAGACAGAGGGCGCTGGCAAGGAAGGCGCGCATGGCAGCACTAACGACGCTGCCGCCAACGAAGAAGGGGCCGGTGCTGATGAGACCGCCGGCGAGGAGGCCGCCAAGGCTGCCGCCGCAGAAGCCGGTGAGGGGTCGGGCGATCGCACTAACGACCCTGAGGCCGCAGGAGCGCCAGGCGCTGCGCCGACCGCCGATCCCTCTGCCGCTGCTGCGGAGCCGGGCTCCGAGGAGCCCCAGCCCGGCGCCTACTTGAAGGCCGGCGACGATATCTTCATCAAGCTACCCTGGGCGTCGAGCTCCAGGGCGCCGGTCGAGGGGGAAACTTTCGATGAGGAGGTGCTCGCCTCCGCTGGACTGTCGTTGGTCGACGCGCCCAGCAGCAGCAGTGGCGAGCCTGAGGAGGAGGAGCTGCTGCGGAAGCTGCTGTCACTCTACCGTGCACGGCAAGCCAAGCTAGTTTCCCGAGAAGCGCTTGTCGCGAAGGCGGGAGTTGATATGGAGAAGCGCGCGGAGGAGCTCCGGGGCCACAATCAAGAAGCTCTCCGGTCCCTGGCACAGGAGCGGGAGCGACTCGCCGAGGAGCGCACGGCCTTCCTTCTCGAGAAGGCCGAAGCTGAGGAGGAACAAAGGCTGGCCGCCGAGAAGCAGTCCGCGCGAGAAGGCGAATTGGTGCAGCGGAAGGCCAACCTCGACAGCTACGAGGAGGAGCTCGCCGAGCGCGAGCAAGCACTTGGCGGGGCGCTCAAGGAAGCAAAGGACGCTGCCGCAATCGCAGAGGCCGCCAAGAAAGAGCTGGAGGAGAAGGTGGCGCAGCTGGAGGCCAACATCGGGAAGAGCGGCGAGGAGCTTGCCGCGCTCAAGCGTGAGCGTGAGAAGGATGCTGCCGCCCACGGTGAGCTGCAAGGTCTTCTCGCTGAGAGGGGCAAGGAGCTCAGCGCCGCCAAGGATTCCAATGCAGACCTGGAGTTGAAGCTGGCCACGCTGACGCAGACGCTGGACACGCCAAGGAGCGGGAGAAGACCTTGTCGGAGAAGGTCAAGGCTGACAAGGCGCTGCTGGAGAGCATCGCAGTTACCCAGAACTCATTCAGAGATACTGTGGAGCACTGGACCGAGGGTCTGGTGAATATTGCCGCAGTCATCGACGAGGAGCTGGCGCAGCTGGGGATGGAGGACTTTGGGTATCCCTCCGACGAGAATCTCCAACCCAGCGCCAAGCTCAGCCTGTTCTTCAAGGGCGTGGCGACGGCACTCCAGCGGCTCCGGGAGAGGATCCCAAAGCAGCTGGCCGACGAGTCGCGCAGAATCTGCGCCGGGGTTCTCCAGAAGGTGCTGATGAAGGTGGCCTTCCGCAATCCAGGCCTCAGCTTCACCAACGTCCTCAAGTCCTTGCCGCCAGACGCCGATCGGGACGCACTCAAGGCCCTTGTCGCACCCATTGTGGACAAGGTGAGCGAGATCAAGAGGGTTGAGGGCGATCGCGTAGACTAGGCCGCCCATTTCTTCTTTTCCCTTGTCGCTGCTAATCATGTTATGAAAACAGTCTGTTAGAGCTGCGACAAGTTATCTTGTAATATAACTTTATTTCTGTTATCAATTGCTATGTTATTTCCTCTACTAGATTCCTTCCTTTGTATGTTTTTACCCTACGCTTCTAGGGAACTTGTCGGCGCAGGCACCCGAGCCGTGAGCGCTGAGTGCGGAACGTCAGCAGCCTGCTGGTGGCGCTGCTTCCGACAAGAAACCTTGTCGCGACTAGATGCAGCACACTTAAGTTGTTGAGCGGACTCGAAACAAAGTAAGGGCGCAACTAGCCACGAGTTGGTTCCTCCACGCACAGGTTTTCCATACAAAGCAGGGTCGTTCGAGGAAGATAACTCAAAAATTTAAAAACTGATTGCTCAAACTTTGGCAACTTAGCTTTTCTGTCGTTTGCTTCCCGGCAAGGCAAAACTTTGCTTGAACGACGCCTGGTCCATACCACAATCTTCTCCTTCCCCCCGGCAAACTTGTGTGCGAGGGAACCTTCTTTTCCTTTGTTGAAAAGAAGAGAGAAGAGAAAATAATGATATGGAGCCCTTCGGCTCGTTATTGCTTACCGGATGTAGGTGCTGCACAAAGTGTTAGATAATGCATGCAAGAAAGAAACTAATGCATGAAATGGACAAGTTGTGCGGAGCACATGTGGTTTTATTTATGCACGGGATCTGCGCCCGGCTTTGTACAAAGGATTATATGCAACAGCGGCAAGACTTGTACAAAAGGTGGTTGCCGGAACGGGTTCCGGCAACCGCGCCCTACGGGAAAAACTTACGAAGATGTTCTATGTTCCAGGAGTTGCTCACCGGAATGCCATCTTCGGTCTCAAGGCGGACAGCGCCGGGCCTTGTGACTCGTTTCACCCGATAAGGGCCTTCCCACTTCGGTGTCAACTTGTTGGAATTCTTGGCGGACTAAACTCGCCGAAGAACAAGGTCGCCTTCCCCGAAGCTTCTGGCCTTAACTTTGCGGCTATGGTAGCGGCGCAAAGCTTGCTGGTATCGAGCAGCTCGTACAGCAGCCTGAAGACGATCTTCCTCAAGGAGCAGCGCATCGTCTTGTCGCAGCTGTTCTTGCTCAAGCTCATCATAAGCGAGCACTCGAGGCGATCCGTATACGAGTTCCGTGGGGAGAACTGCCTCCGCTCCATAGACTAGAGCGAAAGGCGTCTGGCCAGTGGCTCGATTTGGCGTCGTTCTGATCGACCAAAGAACCACCGGCAGCTCCTCGATCCAGTTTCTTCCACACTTGCGCAGCCTGTCGAAAGTTCTGGTCTTGAGCCCGCGCAACACTTTAGTATTTGTCCTCTCTGCTTGACCGTTGCTTCTCGGATGAGCAACAGAAGCGAAGCAGACCTTGGCGCCAAGGTCTTGGATGTACTGCATGAAGGTGCGGCTCGGGAATTGCGTGCCGTTGTCGGTGATGATCTTGTTAGGGATCCCGAAACTGCAAACAATTGACCTGAAGAACTTGACTGCTGACTGTGCTGTCACCTTCCTCACTGGCTGCACTTCCGGCCACTTTGTGAACTTGTCGATTGCGACGTACAAGTACTCAAAGCCCCCGACAGCTCGGGGGAAAGGGCCAAGGATATCGAGCCCCCAGACCGAAAATGGCTAGGATAAAGGGATCGTCTCGAGAGCTTGAGCTGGCTGGTGTATCTGTTTGGAGTGGAACTGGCACGCTTCACACTTGGTTACTTGTGCAGTTGCATCCTGGAGGGCTGTCGGCCAAAAGAAACCTTGCCGGAAAGCTTTGCCGGCAAGTGCTCTTGCGCCAATGTGGTGGCCACATATGCCTCCATGTATCTCTGCCAACAGCTTTTGTCCATCTTCCCGGCAAATACACTTCAATTTCACACCGTTGAGTCTTCTTCTGTACAGTATGCTATCGACAAACTGGTACATACTTGACTGCCGGGCTACTTTTTCCGCTTCTTCTTGCTCTTCGGGAAGTTCTCCTGTCTGAAGGAAATGGACAATCTGCTGTGCCCATGCTGGAGCTTGTGGCTCGACAACAAGGACTAAAGGCACATCTGCTGCTGCGGGAACATCCGCTTCTACGGCAAGGACTTGCGGCCCTGCTGGAGCTTGATGTTCCCCGGCAAGCTTGCCGGAGCAAAACTTGTCGTGAGCGTCTGCTTCAACGGAACAAACCATAAGGCTTGCCGGAGCAGACTGCCCCTCAGCATCCTTGGTGTTGATCTTGGGGACTTTCTTGGCGGCGGCTTCGGGGAGCTCTGCCAGAAAGTAGTCACCAGAAACCAACTTCCTCTTCTTGCTTTGTCTAGTTGATGGTGTTACGGATGGTTGAGTCAACTTGAGCACAAAGATCCCTGGTTCCACAGGTAACTTTAGTGCGGCTCACTTTGACAGGCCATCAGCAATGTCATTCTGAGCTCTTGGGATATGCTCCATCTGTAGGCCGTCAAAGTGCTCTTCTAGCTTCCTCACTTCATCAACATACGCTTCCATTAATGGACTCTGGTAGTTCTTGTTCACTTGGCGGACGACAAGCTGTGAGTCACCCCTGACAATGAGCTTCTTGATCCCAAGGTCTGCTGCGATTCTGAGACCGGCAAGCAATCCTTCATACTCTGCAGTATTGTTGGTTGCTTGATCCTTGGGAAAGTGCATCTGGACTACGTACTTGAGGTGCTCTCCGGTGGGCGCGACAAGCAGCACGCCCGCACCAGCGCCTTGCAGCGAGAGGGCCCCATCAAAGTACATCAGCCACTCTTTGCTTGCCTCTTTGACGGGGATGCTCGTCTCTGGAATTTCTTCATCTGGTGTTGGCGTCCATTCTGCTATGAACTCTGCCAATGCTCTGCTTTGGATAGTTGAAGTGCTCTCAAACTTGAGGCCAAAGCTTATGCTGGAGTGGTGGGTGGCAGTGGCGGACGGCGCGAGGAGCGGGACGTGCTCAGACTTCTAAAGATGTTAGAAGGAGCAGTATCCCGTCTAGGCGACCGTGCCCCGCTCGTGCCAGCACGCTGGCGTGCATGCTGGTCTTGAGCGCCCCGAGATCCACCAGCTTGGTCTTGGCCTATCATGCGTATGGCACTGCAAGTGCCATGACGCTGTTGGTCTTGCGCCTCCTGAGAGTGTGGCCGAACATGTACAGTCGCCGAGGTTTGTGCAGCCTTGTCCTTGGACCTGGCAGCATCATAAGCTTCCTCGTCGACGTCCATTCTTCTGCCGGCGTCCATTCCACCACCCGTTTGCTCCAACGGTGGCGGAAGTGACGTGGACGGAGCGGCTGCCGCCGAAGTCTTCTTCTTCGGTGGCATGTTGATGAAGGGAATGGAGATCTAGCTCGTGTGAACGCCGGATCAGGTTCACACAATCTCGACGCCCCCTACCTGGCGCGCCAAAGATGTCAGGGAAACTGATCCACGAACACCTATGGGGCCGGCGGACCGAGCCCCTTTCGGTTCGGCGGGGGGCAGAGATCACACGAAGAGCGGATCGAGGCGAAGCACACGAGCAGTTTACCCAGCTTCGGAGCTCTCCGGAGAGATAACACTCCTACTGCTGCTTGTTTGATTATCTTGTGTTCTTGCTCCAGAGAGAGAGCGTAGTGTTTTTTTGGGTTCCGAACCAGTCGAACCTCTCGAACCCCCCTACGTTGCGCATGGGCCTCCTTTTATACGCTAAAGGGGTCACCGACAGGTGGCAACGCAGAGAAGGGTACAAATGTAAAAAGTGAGGTGGTTGGTACAGTTACTTGTACAGTGCACCCTACCTAACCCTGACGGCAGGGGACAAGGGCATTAAAAGCCCGTGTGAGTCGCCCAAACAGTGCAGAAAAGGACCGTTAGGGGCGCCACCGTTCGCCACGATGGCGATCTTGTCAGCTTCGCATGCCACTGCGCACCGCTGGCTGCACAGCCTCCCGCCACGCGCGCCTGGAGAGGCCCCCAGAGCGACACGTTGGTGGATGCGCTGGAGCGTGGGCACAGAGTGGCCGCCTGCCGCGACAAGCGCCTTGCCGCTGCTGTTATCTTGTCGGGTCCGGAAGCTTGTCGCTCACCGGGCCTCGAGGTACCTTGGTTGGTCTTCCCGGCAAGCTCCTCTTGCCAGGGCCTTGTTGCCTTACCGGAGCGCGTGGCGCGTCGCGGCAAGTTCCTTGGAGTGCCTTGGTTGGCCTTCCCGGCAAGCTCCTCTTGCCGGGGCCTTGTCTCCTAAGCTTAAATACTTTGTTCTTGAATGGCTCCAAGGGAACCATGGAGGATCTTGGCGTTCGCCCGGCAAGCCTTGCCGCGGGGTGCTGCAACTGCCCGTGCACAAGTTCGGGGTACTAGGGTACCCCTATTCTAGTACACCGACACTTTTATATCGATATTTCTTGCATTATGGGCTGTTATTACACATTATGTCACAATACTTATGCCTATTCTATCTTATTTTACAAGGTTTACATAAAGAGGGAGAATGCCGGCAGCCGGGATTCTGGGCTGGAAAAGGAGCAAATATTAGAGACCTATTCTGCATAGCTCCAAAAGTCCTCAAACTTCACGGAAGACGTTTTCAGAATATATAAAAATACTGAGTGCAAGAAGTTCACCAGGGGGGCACACTGAGGGTGTCCTGGATTAGGGGGTCTCCGAACAGCCGGACTATATCCTTTGGCCGGACTGTTGGACTTGGAAGATACAAGATTGAAGACTTCGTCTCGTGTCCGGATGGGACTTTACTTGGCGTGGAAGGCAAGCTAGGCAATACGGATATGTATATCTCCTCCTTTGTAACCGACCTTGTGTAACCCTAGCCCCCTCCGGTGTCTATATAAACCGAAGGGTTTTAGTCCGTAGGACAACATACAATCATACCATAGGCTAGCTTCTAGGGTTTAGCCTCTCTGATCTCGTGGTAGATCAACTCTTGTAATACTCATATCATCAAGAACAATCAAGCAGGACGTAGGGTATTACCTCCATTGAGAGGGCCCGAACCTGGGTAAAACATCATGTCCCCTGCCTCCTGTTACCATCCACCTTAGACGCACAGTTTGAGACCCCCTACCCGAGATCCGCCGGTTTTGACACCGACATCGTTGCTTTAATTGAGAGTTTCACTTTGTCGTCACCATAAGGCTCGATGGCTCCTTCGATCATCACTAGCGATGCGGTCCAGGGTGGGGCTTTCCTCCCCGGACAGATCTTCATATTCGGCGGCTTTGCACTGCGGGCCAATTCGCTTGGCCATCTAGAGCAGATTGAGAGCTACGCCCCTGACCATCAGGTCAAATTTGGAAACTTGAACTACACGGCCTATATCCGTGGAGACTTGATCTTCTACGGATTCGATCCCATGCCGGACGTGCCGCGCAGTCACAACGAGCAAGACGTAACTGTACGGTCGGACAGTGTTCGGGAGATCGCATCTGTAGCTACTCCGGCTTTTAATCTGGAGCAAGTCGCGCCATCCGAGAGCGGAGTTATGGACCCCGCCATGGAGGACGCACTCTCAGCGGCGATAGAGCCGGATACCGACTTCACCCCTTACGAGAGCCGTGTTGCCGAACCACTGGATTCATCCTCGGCCACGGACTCCGAGCCGCTCGTATCCGTGCCCGTCGAGTCCGACTGGGCGCCGATCATGGAGTTCACCTCCACGGATATCTTTCAGCACTCACCTTCTGGAGATGTGCTAAATTCATTAAGGTCTCTCTCCCTGTCAGGAGAACCTTGGCTAAACTATGTCCGGCTAGAATGGGATGCGGACGACGAAGAAATTCGTTGCCCACCCACCACCCACTTAGTATCCACTGTCGACGACATAACCGACATGCTCGACTTCAGCTCCAAAGACTTCGACAGTATGGACGACGAAGCCGGAGACGAACAAGATCCACCGCCCTCGGGGCACTGGACCGCCACCTCATCATATGATATATATATGGTGGACACCCCAAAAGAAGCCAATGGCGAGGAGAAAGCGGAGGATGACCCCTCCAAGAAGCAACCCAAGCGCCAATGTCAGCGGCGCTGCTCTAAGTCCCGCCATAGTAAGAGCAGTGATACCGGCACAGGAGATAATAACACTCCGGATAGCGCCGAAGACAACAACAATCCCCTCCAGCACGACGAAGAGCTGGAGGACGAACAAGCTAGCCCTCCAGAGCAGGAAGCAGATGGAGAACCAGAGGAGGACAATTACATGCCTCTCTCCGAAGATGAGGCGAGCCTCGGCGACGACGAATTTATCGTCCCGGAGGACCCCGTCGAGCAAGGGCGCTTAAAGCGCCGGCTTATGGCCATGGCAAATAGCCTAAAGAAGAAACAGCAATAGCTTCAAGCTGATCAAGACTTGCTAGCAGATAGGTGGACCAAAGTCCTTGCGGCCAAGGAGCATGAAGTCGAGCGCCCGTCCAAGAGTTACCCAAAACGCAGGTTGCTACCTCACCTCGAGGAGGAAGCATTCAAACTTCATTCACCAGTGTACAATGCGGCTGACCGGCCACTACACGGTCAAGCCAGAAAGGCATTTCAGCCCAAAGTTCAGCCCGCACCCCATCGCCACTCAGTCAAAGATACTAAGGCCTGGGGCAACACAAAGGACCTGCGAGACATCTTGGACAGCAAGGCAAAAATCGCAAGGTCAATATACGGGACACGAACACGTGCGCCCACATGGGACGATGATTGTCATGTCGGATACACCAAGAGTAAATCCTGCCGGGCCGAATACAGCAAACAAGACTCATATGAACTACCTCGGGATATAGCCCGGCACAGAGGCGCCGCACACCCCTTATGCTTCACTGATGAAGTTATGAATAATGAATTCCCAGAGGGTTTTAAACCCATAAATATCGAATCATATGACGGCACACTAGATCCCGCTGTATGGATTGAGGATTTCCTCCTTCACATCCACATGGCTCGCGGTGACGATCTACGTGCCATCAAGTACCTCCCACTAAAACTCAAAGGACCAGCTTGGCATTGGCTGAATAGCTTGCCAGCAGATTCCGTCGGCAGTTGGGAGGATTTGGAAGATGCATTTCTTGACAACTTCCAGGGCACTTATGTGCGTCCACCGGATGCTGATGACTTGAGCCACATAACCCAGCAGCCAGGGGAATCAGCCAGACAATTCTGGACACGGTTCCTGACCAAGAAAAATCAAATCGTAGACTGTCCGGATGCAGAAGCCCTAGCGGCATTCAAACATAACATCCGCAACAAGTGGCTCGCCCGCCACCTCGGCTAGGAGAAGCCAAAATCTATGGCAGCCCACACAACACTCATGACACGCTTTTGCGCGGGCGAGGACAGCTGGCTGGCTCGCAGCAACAACACATCAAGGAATCTGGATACCTCAGATACCAAAGACGTTAACGGTAGGCAGCGTCACCATAGACCAAAGCGCCGCAATAATGGCGATAACACCGAAGATACGATAGTCAAGCCGGATTCAAAGGCTCTAGATCCGGTCAGCGGAAAAAGCCATTCAAAAGAAATACTCTGGCTCCATCCAGTCTGGATTGCATACTGGATCGCTCGTGTCAAATCCACGGCACCCTTGAAAAGCCAGCCAATCACACCAATAGAGAATGCTGGGTGTTCAAGCAGGCCGGCAAGTTAAATGCCGAAAACAAGGACACGGGGCTGCATAGCGATGACGAGGAGGAGCCTCGGTCACCGAACCCAGGTGGACAGAAGGGGTTTCCCCCACAAGTAAAGACAGTAAACATGATATACGCAACCCACATTCCCAAGAGGGAGCGGAAGCATGCACTAAGGGACGTCTACACGATGGAGCCCGTCACCCCGAAGTTCAACCCATGGTCTGCTTGTCCGATCACCTTCGATCGCAGGGACCACCCCAATAGCATCCGTCATGGCGGATCTGCCGCACTGGTCCTAGACCCCATCATTGACGGATTTCATCTCACTCGAGTCCTTATGGACGGCGGCAGCAGCCTGAACCTGCTTTATCAGGATACAGTGAGAAAATTGGGTATCGATCCCTCAAGGATCAAACCCAGCAAAACCACCTTTAAAGGTTTCATCCCAGGTGTAGAGGCCCATTGCACAGGCTCAATCACACTCGAAGTGGTCTTCAAATCACCGGATAACTTCCGAAGCAAAGAGTTAATCTTCAACATCGTCCCGTTTTGCAGTGGCTATCATGCACTGCTCGGACGGACATCATTTGCAAAATTCAATGCAGTGCCGCATTACGCATACCTCAAGCTCAAGATGCCAAGTCCTCGCGGGGTCATAACAGTAAATGAAACACAGAACGCTCGCTCCGTACGGAAGAGCATACTGCGGCCCTTGCAGCAGAGGCACAAAGCAGCCTGTTCAGACAGACCAACCATTAGGCATTACAGCCCCCGGACACCTTCAAGCGAGTCCGGAATAATCTACAACAGGATCGCCTGGCGCGATCTGCGCTCGCCTAGCAATTCGGCCCCCGTCCTAGTCCCCGTGCAGCAACGAAATTCATGCCGCGCGTACATAACTACGCATTGAGAATACCATGGACATAGGCGGGGCACAATCAGGACACGCCCCGCATTGTGGCTTAACCACACCAGGGGCTGTATACCTTTGACATTCCTTTTCTCTTTCGAGCCTAACTCTTCGAAAGGCCTTTCCGGCAGTACGACTACCAGACACATTCCGGAAGCAACAACCGAGGCGGCAAGAAGCTAAGATGACACGGGAACCACCAGGTGGTCTCTAGTAATACTTGATATACCCGCTTTTCACTCTTTATGCGTAGCTTGCCTTGGATGGGACATTTTGAATTGTCCTACTTTAAGCTTATTGCACTACTTGTACCAGTACACTTCGACGTATTATTCAAATAACAATGCACATTATTAATCTGTCATTGCATTATTTAAGTTTTTCTCTTTCTCTTATATGTCCATTTACGACATTCTGCACCTGCATGCTCGGGTACGGTCAGTACGCCAGGGGCTCTCGTTTACCCCGTAATATGGCGCAAAAGTCCAAACACTTTCGACAGTGCGGCACCCCGAACTTATAGCATTATATGCATCAGCTCCGAATCATGTCTTGCGTCAAATGTTGGGTTGCCCGGCTCCCATGCTTTGGTACCTTACGTTCCGCTATATCGGCTAAGGTAGCGGTGGGAGAACTACTGCGATTGTGTCTTGGTTCTTCCGGACGAACACCTCAGTAGAGAAAGCCAAAAACTGACTGTCATGATAAGGCGAGAGATTGGTCGTTGTTCGAGAGGTCTCAAGTCCTTAAAGACTTTTTCCGCTTCAGGCGAGGAGTCGGCCTTTTCCGGCTTAGGCGTGTATAGCGCCACAAATTCGGCCTTCCGAATACCATGGGCTTTGCCAAAAATTTAAAATCATAGACTTCTATGGCTAAGTGAGAGTGTTAAAGCATTATAGACCGATTACCTAGTTTGTTGCGCTGAGCACCTGCCTTGAAGGACCCGGAATTCGGGTAAAGAGTGTTTAGATTTACCCCGAACACCGTCGTAGTAGTTACATGGGGGCAGAAGCCGATGACTGGCCAACTCCCACATTTTATAAACGGCCGCACAGAAGGTAATATTTTAAATTAAGAAAGCATCGCATGGTGCAAAAGAACTCGTTTCATATTACAGGATCACATGGGCATGTTCATTCAAAAATTACATCCTTGGCACACTCATCTGCCACTAAGTGGGAACCCTTTAGGATGCTCTCATAGTAATTCTCGGGGCGGCGATGCTCCTTGCCGTCCGGCGGCCCCTCCTTCACAAGTTTCACGGCGTCCAGCTTCGCCTAGTGCACCTTCGCTCGGGCAAAAGCTCTGCGTGCACCTTTGATGCAGACGGATCGCTTGATGACTTCAAGCCGTGGGCAGGCTTCCACCAGCCACCTCACCAGACCAAAGTAGCTACCGGAAGTTCAACCAACTGCTTCAGCCACATCATGGCCTATTCGGCTGCCTTGTGAAGTTCGACCAACTGCTTCAGCTGGTCGCTCAAGGACACGGGGTGTTCGGTCCCAGTATACTGAGACCAGAACAACTTCTCCGCAGAGCACCCCTCCTCAGCCCGGTAAAACTCTGTGGCATCCACCACGCTGCGGGGAAGATCTGCAAACGCTCCTCGAGAGCTCCAAACTCGGGTAATAAAAAGGAAAGTCTCCTTCACATGCTTTCTTTGCATATTGAATGCCTTACCCGCTGCTATCTTCTTTGCCGCATCAATCTCCTGGAGGGCCTTGTGGGCTTCGGCCTTGGCGCTCCGGACGCTTTCAAGCGCCTGCGTGAGCTCGGACTCCCGCGTCTTGGAGTCAAGCTCCAAGGACTCGTGCTTTTTGGCGAGAGCCTCGAGCTCTTATTGCACCTCGCCCACTGGGGCTTCTTGTTTCTCCTGCTCAATACGTTCTTTGGCCACTTTGTCTTCGGCCGTGGACAACGCCTTCCTCAGGGTCTCCACCTCGGTCGTGGCCCCTGACAAATTCATGATGATCCTACTACTTTACACCGAACTTCTTTTTACCTATATAAACTGGGGTATATCTTACCTTTGCTCTCTTCGAGCTGCCCCTTGGTAAGGCCGAGCTCGTCCTTGGTCCGCTTCAGGGCCTGCTTCAGCGCAGAGACCTCCGTAGTACGTGCGGCAGCGACCAGCAGGGAAGCCTGCACATACACATAGACATACTCTAATTAGGCTCCTAAGTTATCATTTGATACTCTATTCGGCTTTTCTTCGTGAATGCCGAACAGAGCATTAGGGGCTACTATCTATGCGGTAATATTTTTATATTTTGAATGCTTACCTCAAAGCCTGTTAGGAGGCTGGTGCAAGCTTCGGTCGGTCCGTTCTTGGCGGACTGAACCTTCTTAACCACCGCACTCATGATAGTGTCGTGTTCTTCATCGATGGAAGTGCTGTGAAGCACTTCCAGCAAGTTGTCCGGTGCCTCTGGTTGGACAGAGGACACCGGCACAGATGGTTGGCCCCCCTTAATGGGGGACCGCCTGCCAGAGTCTGGAACCATTGAAGGTTCCGGCGCAGTGTCCGGCTAGGGCCCGAACTCGAAGCCCGTAGGAGCCTCACTCCCTTGGTACCCAAGGTCCGGGAGGTCGCCGTGAGGTGCCCCCAGGACCGCCTCCCCTTGGGTCGGTGCCTTTTGAGACACCACCTCGGTGTTGTCCGTGGGGCGGGGGGTGGAAGCCGTCGGAGGAGAACCACTGTTCATATCCGACGTGCTCAAAGAGCCGCTCGACGAGGGTACGTCGAGATGAGCTCGGGCCGGACTGCATGATCAGGTTCGGCATAAGCAAATGCTGTACAATAAAACATACCATGAAGTACTATGGTGTTCGGACACTTACGATTTCGCCAGGGGCTTGTCCCTGGGTAGCCACTCGTCGCGCTGTCGGCGGCCGTCGTGGCATAGTTCGGAGGGAGGGTCTTTCCCTTCTTGGACCCTTCAGCCTCCCTGGATGGGTCGGCCCTCCTTTTCTTGTCCCCCCCCCGGCTGGGCGGGAGAACTTTTCTTCTCCTCCTCGTTTTCGTGGGAGGAGTGCGCGTCGGACTCATCGGATGATGAGTCCGACAGAACCATCTTGCGCCAGAGACCCTTTCAGGTCCCCGCGGCCTTCTTCTTAGCCGTCTTTTCCGGCACCTCGTAAGGTGCCGGGGTCAGCATCTTCGTCAGAAGAGCGTTTGCCGGATCTTCGGGCGGGGGGCTGGGAAATCAAGCTGCTCCGCTGTCTTTATCCAGTCCTGTTAATGACATAAAAAGCTTAGATCCAGCACATAACTAAGCCAGGGCACATAAATACCCTGAGTGATATAAAAGCCTACCGGATGGGCGTGACGCTTTGCACTGAGTCCGTGGTCCTCGGTCAGGGAGGGAGGCATCTCGGCGCCCATGAACAACACCTTCCAGACTTCCTCGTGCATCATGTCGTAGAGCTCTCGCAGCGTCTGGTGCTGGGCCGAGTCGAACTCCCACAAAACAAATGCCCATTGTTGGCACGGAAGGATCCAGCGGAAGAGCATAACCTGGACCACGTTGACGAGCTTGATTTTCTTGTTCGTCATGTTCTGGATGCAGGTCTGGATTCCGGTTAGCTCTACCGGAGAACCCCAGGACATGCGCTTCTTCTTCCAGGAGGTGAGCCGCATGGGGATTCAGGATTGAAATTTGGGGGCCGCCACCCAGTTGTAGTCGCACGGCTCGGTGATGTAGAACCACCCCGATTGCCACCCCTTTATGGTATCCACGTAGGTGCCCTCGAGCCAGGTGACATTAGGCATCTTCCCCACCATGGCGCCTCCGCATTCTGCTTGTTGGCCACCCACCACCTTTGGTTTGACATTGAAGGTTTTCAGCCATAGGCTGAAGTGGGGCCTGATGCGGAGGAAGGCCTCGCACACGACGATAAACGCTGAGATGTTGAGGATGAAGTTGGGGGCCAGATCATGGAAATCCAGCCCATAGTAGAACATGAGCCCGCGGACAAACGGGTGGAGAGGAAATCCCAGTCCGCGGACGAAATGGGTAAGGAAAACTACCCTCTCATGGGGTTCGGACGTTGGGACGATCTGTCCCGCATTCGGCAGCCGGTGCACGATATTCGCAGGTAGGTATCCGGCCTCCCATAACTTTTTGATGTTCTCCTCCGTGATGGAGGAGACCATCCACTTGCCTCCTGCTCCAGACATGCTTGGAGTGGTTTGAGAAGAAGAACACGAGCTTGGGCGCTAGAGCTCGAGTGTGCGGGAATGGGTAAGCGAGAAGGACGAAGGCGTGGGTAAAAAAGTAGATCTTTGTCCCTTTATAAGGGCGGAGGAGGCGATGGGTCTCCCCACTTGCCTGGCAAAACCGCTTATTCCCCAGGCACCGTAATTGATGGCGGTTGGGTTACCCACGTCTGTATTGATGAGAATCCCGTGATAAGGGGAACACGATCTCTGCTTTGACAACACGTATCGAGAAAACCGCCTCGCGTTATGTGCGGAGCTGGTTGAGAAAAGTGGTTCGAATAATAACCGGGCCATGAAGTGATGTCATACTATCAAAACGTATCAGCAGATTGGATTTATGGAAGTATTATTCTCTCTACGGTGGTATGTGGAACTTATTTTATAGGGTCAGACACTATCCTTGCATTCAAACTCTTCCATGGTGTATTCAGGGGAGGAACCCGCCTTGCAATGCCGAAGACAACACTGCGCGCCGGACTCATCATCATTGAAGCCTGGTTCAGGGGCTACTGAGGGAGTCCTGGATTAGGGGGTATCCGGACAGCCGGACTGTTGGACTTTGAAGATACAAGATTGAAGACTTCATCTCGTGTCCGGATGGGACTTTACTTGGCGTGGAAGGCAAGCTAGGCAATACGGATATGTATATCTCCTCCTTTGTAACCGACCATGTGTAACCCTAGCCCCCTCCGGTGTCTATATAAACCGGAGGGTTTTAGTCCGTAGGAAAACATACAATCATACCATAGGCTAGCTTCTAGGGTTTAGCCTCTCTGATCTCGTGGTAGATTAACTCTTGTAATACTCATATCATCAAGAACAATCAAGCAGGACGTAGGGTATTACCTCCATCGAGAGGGCCCGAACCTGGGTAAAACATCGTGTCACCTGCCTCCTATTACCATCCGCCTTAGATGCACAGTTCGGGACCCCCTACCCGAGATCCGCCAGTTTTGACACCGACACACACCCTACCCATGAGGGTGGGGGGCGCGCCCTACCCCCCTGGGCGCCCCCCTACATCGCGGGCCCCCTGGTGGCCCTCCGATGGCCATCTTCTGCTATATGGAGTCTTTCGATGAGAAAAAAATCATACGCCATCTCCTCAGACGAAACTCTGCCGCCACGAGGCGGAACCTTGGCGGAACCAATCTAGGGCTCTGGCGGAGCTGTTCTGCCGGGGAAACTTCCCTCTGGGAGGGGAAAATCATCGCCATCGCCATCACCAACGCTCCTCTCATCGGGACAGGGCAATCTCCATCAACATCTTCATCAGCACCATCTCCTCTCAAAACCCTAGTTCATCTCTTGTATCCAATTCTTGTCTAGAAGTCCGGGATTGGTACTAGTAGGTTGCTAGTAGTGTTAATTACTCCTTGTAGTTGATGCTAGTTGGTTTATTTGGTGGAAGATCATATGTTCAGATCCTATATGCATATTAATACCCCTCTGATTATGAACAAGAATATGCTTTGTGAGTAGTTACGTTTGTTCCTTAGGACATGGGAGAAGTCTTGCTATTAGTAGTCATGTGAATTTGGTATTCGTTTGATATTTTGATGAGATGTATGTTGTCTCTCCTCTAGTGGTGTTATGTGAACGTCGACTACATGACACTTCACCATTATTTGGTCCTAGAGGAAGGCATTGGGAAGTAATAAGTAGATGATGGGTTGCTAGAGTGACTGAAGCTTAAACCCTAGTTTATGTGTTGCTTCGTAAGGGGCTGATTTAGATCCATATGTTTCATGCTATGGTTAGGTTTACCTTAATACTTTTGTTGTAGTTGCGGATGCTTGCAATAGAGGTTAATCATAAGTGGGATGCTTGTCCAAGTAAGGATAGTACCCAAGCACCGGTCCACCCACATACGAAATTATCAAAGTACCGAACGCGAATCATATTAACGTGATGAAAACTAGCTTGACGATATTCCCATGTTCCCTCGGGAGCACTTTTCTCTATATAAGAGTTTGTCCAGGCTTGTCCTTGGCTACAAAAAGGATTGGGCCACCTTGCTGCACTTTATTTACTTTTGTTACTTGTTGCTCGTTACAAATTATCCTATCACAAAACTATCTGTTACCACTTATTTCAGCACTTGCTGAGAATACCTTGCTGGAAACCGCTTATCATTTCCTTCTGCTCCTAGTTGGGTTCGACACTCTTACTTATCAAAAGGACTACAATAGATCCCCTATACTTGTGGGTCATCACCCATCAACATGGATTTTCTTCATGCGCTTTACACCAATATGACCTAAACGGTAGTGCCACAAATAAGTTGCACTATCAGTATTAACTTTGCATCTTTTGGCTTCAATATTATGAATATGTGTATCACTAGAATCGAGATTCAATAAACCATTCACCTTGAGTGTATGACCATTGCAGGTTTTATTCATGTAAACAGAACAACAATTATTCTCTGACTTTAAATTAATAGGCGTATTGCAATAAACATGATCAAATCATATTCATGCTTAACAAAAACACCAAATAACATTTATTTAGGTTCAACACTAATCCCGAAAGTATACGGAGTGTACGATGATGATCATATTAATCTTGGAACCACTTCCAACACACATCGTCACTTCACCCTTAACTAGTCTCTGTTCATTCTGCAACTCCCATTTCGAGTTACTAATCTCAGCAACTGAACTAGTATCAAATACTGAGGGGTTGCTATAAATACTAGTAAAGTACACATCGATAAAATGTATATCAAATATACCTTTGTTCACTTTGCCATCCTTCTTATCCACCAAATACTTGGGGCAATTCTGCTTCCAGTGACCAGTCCCTTTGTAGTAGAACCACTTAGTCTCAGGCTTAGGTCTAGACTTGGGCTTCTTCACTTGAGCAGCAACTTGCTTGCCGTTCTTCTTGAAGTTCCCCTTCTTCTCTTTGCCCTTTTCTTGAAACTAGTGTTCTTGTCAACCATCAACACTTGATGCTTTTCTTGATTTCTACCTTCGTCAATTTCAGCATCATGAAGAGCTTGGGAATCATTTCCGTTATCCCTTGCAAATTATAGTTCATCATGAAGTTCCAGTAACTTGGTGATAGTGACTAGAGAACTCTGTCAATCACTATCTTATCTGGAAGATTAACTCCCACTTGATTCAAGTGATTGTAGTACTTAGACATTCTGAGCACATGCTCACTAGCTGAGCTTTTCTCCTCCATCTTGTAGGCAAAGTGCTTGTCAAAGGTCTCATACCTTTCAACATGGGCATGAGTCTGAAATACTAATTTCAACTCCTGGAACATCTCATATGCTCCGTGGCATTCAAAACGTCTTTGAAGCCCCGATTCTAACCCGTAAAGCATGGTGCACTAAACTATCAAGTAGTCATCATATCGAGCTCGCCAAACGTTCATAACGTCTGCATCTACTCCTGCAATCAGTCTGTCACCTAGCGGTGCATCAAGGACATAATTCTTCTATGCAGCAATGAGGATAATCCTAGATCACGGATCCAATCCGCATCATTGCTACTAATATCTTTCAACTAAGTTTTTCTCTAGGAACATATCAAAATAAACGGGGAAGCTATACGCGAGCAATTGATCTACAACATAGATATGCAAATACTATCAGGTACTAAGTTCATGATAAATTAAAGTTCAATTAATCATATTACTTAAGAACTCCCACTTAGATAGACATCCCTCTAATCATCCAAGTGAGCACGTGATCTAAATCAACTAAACCATGACCGATCATCACGTGAAATGGAGTAGTTTCCAATGGTGAACATCACTATGTTGATCATATCTACTATATGATTCATGCTCGACCTTTCGGTCTCAGTGTTCTGAGGCCATATCTGCATATGCTAGGATCGTCAAGTTTAACCCGAGTATTTTTGCGTGTGCAAAACTGGCTTGCACCCATTGTATGTGAACATAGAGCTTATCACACCCGATCATCACGTGGTGTCTCGGCACGATGAACTTTGGCAACGGTGCATACTCAGGGAGAACACTTGTACCTTGAAATTTAGTGAGAGATCATCTTATAATGCTACTGTCAATCAAGCAGAATAAGATGCATAAAGGATAAACATCACATGCAACCAATATAAGTGATATGATATGGCCATCATCATCTTGTGCCTTTGATCCCCATCTCCAAAGCACCGCCATGATCACCATCGTCACCGGTGCGACACCTTGATCTCCATAGTAACATCATTGTCGTCTCGGCAAATATTGCTTCCACGACTATCGCTGTCGTTTAGTGATAAACTAAAGCAATTACAGGGTGATTGCATTGCATGCAATAAAGCGACAACCATATGGCTCCTGCCAGTTGCCGATAACTCCGTTACAAAACATGATCATCTCATACAATAAAATATAGCATCACGCCTTGACCATATCACATCAGAACATGCCCTGCAAAAACAAGTTAGACGTCCTCTACTTTGTTGTTGTAAGTTTTACGTGGCTGCTACGGGCTGATCAAGAATCGTTCTTACCTACGCATCAAAACCACAACGATATTTCGTCAAGTTAGTGTTGTTTTAACCTTCAACAAGGACCTGACGTAGTCACACTCGGTTCAACTAAAGTTGGAGGAACTGACACCCGCCAGCCACCTGTGTGCAAAGCACGTCAGTAGAACCAGTCTCGCGTAAGCGTACACATAATGTCGGTCCGGGCCGCTTCATCCAACAATACCGCCGAACCAAAGTATGACATGTTGGTAAGCAGTATAACTAGTATCGCCCACAACTCACTTGTGTTCTACTCGTGCATATAACATCTACGCATAAACCTGGCTTGGATGCCACTATTGGGGAACGTAGTAATTTCAAAAAGTTTCCTACACACACGCAAGATCATGGTGATGCACAACAACGAGAGGGGAGAGTATCGTCTATGTACCCTCATAGAACATAAGCAGAATCATTATGAGAACGCGGTTGATGTAGTCGTAAGTCTTCACGATCCTACCAATCCAAGTACCGAACGCACGGCACCTCTGAGTTTAGCACACGTTCAGCTCGATGACGTCCCACAAACTCCAATCCAGCAAAGCTTCACGGGAGAGTTCCGTCAGCACGACGGCGTGATGACGGTGATGATGTTGCTACCGACGCAGGGCTTCGCCTAAGCACCGCTACGATATGCTCGAGGTGGATTACGGTGGAGGGGGCACCGCACACGGCTTGGAACAATCAACTTGTGTGTCTTGGGGTGCCCCTGCCCTCATATATAAAGGAGCAAGGGGGAGGCCGGCCGGCCCTTGCAGGGCGCACCAGGAGGAGGAGGAGTCCTCCTAGTAGGAGTAGGACTCCCCTTTCCTACTCCTACTAGGAGAGGGAAAGGAAGGAGGAGAGGGAGAAGGAATGAGAGGGAGGAAAGGAGGAAAGGGGGCCGGCCCCCTAGTCCAATTCGGTTTGGGCTAGGGGCCCGCGTGCCCTGCCTTGTCCTGCCTCCTCTCTTCCACCACTTGGCCCATGAGGCCCAATACTTCTTCCCCTATATTCCCGTAACTCCTGGTACTCCGAAAAATACCTGAATCACTCGAAACCTTTCCGATGTCCGAATATAGTCGTCCAATATATCGATCTTTACGGCTCGGCCATTTCGAGACTCCTCGTCATGTCCCCGATCTCATCCAGGACTCCGAACTACCTTCGGTACATCAAAAACATAAACTCATAATACCTATCGTCACCAAATGTTAAGATTGCGGACCCTACGGGTTCGAGAACTATGTCGACATGACCGAGACACGTCTGCGGTCAATAACCAATAGGGGAACCTGGATGCTCATATTGGTTCCTACATATTCTATGAAGATCTTTATCGGTCAAACCGCATAACAACATACGTTGTTCCCTTTGTCATCGGTATGTTACTTGCCCGAGATTCGATCGTCGGTATCTCAATACCTAGTTCAATCTCGTTACCGGCAAGTCTCTTTACTCATGCCGTAATGCATCATCCCGCAACTAACTCATTAGTCACATTGCTTGCAAGGCTTATAGTGATGTGCATTACCGAGAGGGCCCAGAGATACCTCTCCGACAATCGGAGTGACAAATCCTAATCTCGATCTATGCCAACTCAACAAGTACCATCGGAGACACCTATAGAGAACCTTTATAATCACCTAGTTACGTTGTGACATTTGGTAGCACACAAAGTGTTCCTCTGGTATTCGGGAGTTGCATAATCTCATAGTCATAGGAACATGTATAAGTCATGAGGAAAGCAATAGCAACAAACTAAACAATCATCATGCTAAGCTAACGGATGGATCAAGTCAATCACATCATTCTCTAATGATGTGATCCCGTTAATCAAATGATAACTCATGTCTATGGCTAGGAAACTTAATCATCTTTGATTCAACGAGCTAGTCAAGTAGAGGTATACTAGTGACACTCTGTTTGTCTATGTATTCACACATGTACTAAGTTTTCGGTTAATACAATTATAGCATGAATAATAAACATTTATCATGATATAAGGAAATAAGTAATAACTTTATTATTGCCTCTAGGGCATATTTCCTTGAGTATGATGGGGTGGTATCCTCCTTTGAATGATTCAAGTGGCTTGACTTGGCACATGTTCACGCATGTAGTTGAAACAAAATCAACATAGCCTTCACGATATTTATGTTCATGTGAATTATATACTACTCATGCTTGCATTTAGTGTTGATTAATTTTAATGCATGTTCATGACTGTTGTCGCTCTCTAGTTGGTCGCTCCCCAATCTCTTTCTAGCCTTCACTTGTACTAAGCAGGAATACTGCTTGTGCATCCAACTCCATAAACCCCAAAAGTTATTCCATATGAGTCCACCATACCTCCCTATATACGGTATCTACCTGCCGTTCCAAGTAAATTTGTATGTGCCAAACTCTAAACCTTCAAATAAACCTTCTGTTTTGTATGCTCGAATAGCTCATGTATCAACTAGGGCTGTTTGTATCCTCCATGTTAGGCGGGTTATTCTCAAGAGGAGTGGACTCCGCTCCTCACTCACGAGAAAATGGCTGGTCATCGGGATGCCCAGTCCCATGCTCAAATCAAATCAAAATAATTGCAAACAAAACTCCCCCAGGATTGTTGTTAGTTGGAGGCACCCGTTGTTTCGGGCAAGCCATGGATTGATGCTTGTTGGTGGTGGGGGAGTATAAACTTTACCATTCTGCTTGGGAACTGCCTATAATGTGTGTAGCATGGAAGATATCGAGATCTCTCGGTTGTTATGTTGACAATGAAAGTATATCACTCAAAATATTATTCATCTCTATTTCAAAACCGAGCTCTGTCACCTCTACAAATCCTTGCTTCCCTTTGCGAAGGGCCTATCTATTTACTTTTATGTTGAGTCGCCATCCTCTTATTAAAAAGCACCAGTTGGGGAGCACCGCTGTCATTTGCATGTATCATTGTTAGTTTACATTGAGTATGACTTGACTAGATCTCTTTTACCATGAATTACAATTTCCAGTCAACCCTTGATCTTTAAAGGCGCTCTGCATTTATGTTTTGCGGTCTCAGAAAGGGCTAGCGAGGTACCATCTTGTTATATCATATTATGATTGTTCTGAGAAAGTGTTGTCATCCGAGATTTATTATTATTGCTCGCTAGTTGATTATGTCATTGATATGAGTAAACATGAGACCTAAATGTTCTTGTGAATATGGTTAGTTCATAAGCTTTGCTGAAAACTTGAATGCTGGCTTTACATATTTACAACAACAAGAGCAAACAAAGTTTGTAAAAGTTTTTCTTTGTCACTTTCAGTTTGTGAACTGAATTGCTTGAGGACAAGCAAAGGTTTAAGCTTGGGGGAGTTGATATGTCTCCAACGTATCTACTTTTCCAAACACTTTTGCCCTTGTTTTGGACTCTAACTTGCATGATTTGAATGGAACTAACCCGGACTGGCGTTGTTTTCAGCAGAATTGCCATGGTGTTATTTTTGTGCAGAAATAGAAGTTCTTGGAATGACCTAAAAATAAATAGAGATTATTTTTGGAATATATAAAAAATACTGGCAAAAGAATCAAGGCCAGGGGGCCCACACCTTGTCCACGAGGGTGGGGGCGCGCCTACCCCCTGGGCGCACCCCTGCCTCGTGGGCCCCCTGGTGCTCCACCGACCTCAACTCTAACTCCATATATTCACATTCAGGGAGAAAAAAATGAGGGAGAAGGATTCATCGTGTTTTAAGATACGGAGCCGCCGCCAAGCCCTAATATCTCTCGGGAGGGCTGATCTGGAGTCCGTTCAGGGCTCTGGAGAGGGTAATCCGTCGCCATCGTCATCATCAACCTTCCTCCATCACCAATTTCATGATGTTCACCGCCGTGCATGAGTAATTCCATCGTAGGCTTGCTGGACGGTGATGGATTGGATGAGATTTATCATGTAATCGAGTTAGTTTTGTTAGGGTTTGATCCCTAGTATCCACTATGTTCTGAGATTGATGTTGCTATGACTTTGCTATGCTTAATGCTTGTCACTAGGGCCCGAGTGCCATGATTTCATATCTGAACCTATTATGTTTTCATGAATATATGTGAGTTCTTGATCCTATCTTGCAAGTCTATAGTCACCTATTTTATGTTATGATCCATTAACCCCGAAGTGGCAATAATCGGGATACTTACCGGTGATGACCGTAGTTTGAGGAGTTCATGTATTCACTATGTGTTAACGCTATGGTCTGGTACTCTATTAAAAGGAGGCCTTAATATCCCTTAGTTTCCAATAGGACCCCGCTGCCACGGGAGGGTAGGACAAAATATGTCATGCAAGTTCTTTTCCATAAGCACGTATGACTATATTCGGAATACATGCCTACATTGCATTGATGAACTGGAGCTAGTTCTGTGTCACACTATGTTATAACTGTTGCATCATTGATCGCATCTGACATAATTATCCATCACCGATCCATTGCTTACGAGCTTTTCATATATTGTTCTTCGCTTATTTACTTTTTCGCTGCTATTGTTACAATCACTATAAAACCAAAAATATTACTTTTGCTACCGTTACCACTACTATCATATTACTTTGCTACTAAATACTTTGCTGCAGATATTAAGTTATCCAGGTGTGGTTGAACTGACAACTCAGCTGCTAATACTTGAGAATATTCTTTGGCTCCCCTTGTGTCGAATCAATAAATTTGGGTTGAATACTCTACCCCCGAAAACTGTTGCGATCCCCTATACTTGTGGGTTATCAATGACGACCTTCCCGAAGACTACATCATCATTGACGACACAGATTTCGACCCCGACAGTAGTGATGATGATTACGAAGATGAAGCTGGAGCAGATATCATGGAGTCTTCCACCGATCAAAATTTCTAGATGACCACCATATTACCAGTAGTATTTCCCCATGTATATAGTAGTAGTCCGAGTATTTTGTAATGGTAGCTAGATCGATTGTATGCCCTTGTTTGAATTGAGTGGTGTGATATGAATGTGTTTGTCTCATGTGCATATGGGTAGTGTTTTCTCCCTAGACCTCATTCTATTCTACTCTCTCCCCTCTATAGGATTGAAAGTATGTCTAGAAGGGGGGTGATTAGACTACTTGACCAAATAAAAATCTATCCTTTTCCCAATTTTAGTATTTGGCAGATTTTAGGTATCTTAGCACAAGTCAAGCAATCTTAACACAATTCAAGCAAGCATGCAAGGAGTCTATGAGCAGCGGAAAGTAAAGCATGCAACTTGCAAGAATGTAAAGGGAAGGGTTTGAAGAAATCAAACGCAATTGGAGACACGGATGTTTTTATCGTGGTTCCGATAGGTGGTGCTATCGTACATCCACGTTGATGGAGACTTCAACCCACAGAGGGTAACAGTTGCACGAGTCCACGGAGGGCTCCACCCACGAAGGGTCCACGAAGAAGCAACCTTGTCTATCCCATCATGGCCATCGCCCACGAAGGACTTGCCTCACTAGCGGTAGATCTTCACGAAGTAGGCGATCTCCTTGCCCGTACAAACTCCTTGGTCCAACTCCACAATCTTTGTCGGAGGCTCCAAGTGACACCTAGCCAATCTAGGAGACACCACTCTCCAAGAAGTAACAAATGGTGTGTTGATGATGAACTCCTTGCTCTTGTGCTTCAAATGATAGTCTCCCCAACACTCAACTCTCTCTCACAGGATATGAATTTGGTGGAAAGAATATTTGAGTGGAAAGCAACTTGGGGAAGGCTAGAGATCAAGATTCATATGATGGGAATGGAATATCTTGGCTTCAACACATGAGTAGGTGGTTCTCTCTCAGAAAATGTGTATTGGAAGTGTAGGTATGTTCTGATGGCTCTCTCCACGAATGAAGAGTGGGTGGAGGGGTATATATAGCCTCCACACAGAAACTAACCGTTACACACAATTTACCAATCTCGGTGAGACCGAAGTGAAAAACTCGGTCGAACTGATTTAGCAAACCTAGTGACCGTTAGGATTTTCGGTGGGACTGAGATGCAACTCGGTAGGACCGATATGGTTAGGGTTAGGGCATGAAGTAATCTCGGTGTGACCGATTACACAAACTCGGTGGGACCGATTTGGTAATAAGCTAACTAGAGAGTTGGTCAGGTAAACTCGATGGGACCGATTGCTCATTTCGGTGGGACCGAAATGTTACGAAAGAGAAACAGAGAGTTTACATTGCAATCTCGGTGGGACCGATCGCTCATCTCGGTAGGACCGAAACGTTACGAAGGAAAACAGAGAGATTACAACCCCATCTCGGTGTGACCGAAATCCCTATCGGTGAGACCGATTTGCCTAGGGTTTGTGGCAGTGGCTATGACATTTGAAACTCGGTGGCGCCGGATACAAAGAATCGGTAGGGCCGAGTTTGACTTTTAGTTTAGGTCATATGTGGATGTGGGAAGGCAGTTGAGGGTTTTGGAGCATATCACTAAGCACTTTGAGCAAGCAAGCCATTAAGCAACACCTCATCCCTCCTTGATAGTATTGGCTTTTCCTATAGACTCAATGTGATCTTGGATCACTAAAATATATAAAATGTAGAGTTTGAAGCTTTGAGCTTGAGCCAATCTTTTTGTCCTTAATATTTTGAGGGGTCCACATTCCTCATCCATGCCATGCCATTCATTGAGCTTTTCCTGAAATATTAATCTTGGAATAGCATTAGCTCAATGAGCTATATGTTGTTAGGAATTACCAAAACCTCCTAGGGATAGTTGCACTTTCAATCTCCCCTTTTTGGTAATTGATGACAACATATAGATCAAAGCTTCGACAAATGATAATAAGAGTGAAAAACATTGTTGCTTTGAGAAGTATGTGAAAGGCAAGAGCTCCCCTTAAATTTGTGCATACTTTATGGTTTGCTTTGGACTGCAAATGCACAAAGAGTTAGGCTCATGGGTTACTCTTCCATGTCACATACATCTTGGTGGAGCGCTCAAAATGATAATAATTAAATGCATGCACTCATCAGCAAGCAAAGTGAATGATTATATAGGGATAAAAAGATAATGTCATCCAACAAGCATTAATGTAGCATATGATCAAACACATGATCATCCAAGTATCACGCAGACAGAAAGTATCTCAAACAAGCAAAGCAAATAAAATTCAACCACCAAAGCAAGAGAGAATAAAAAGCAACGCTCTCTCTCGAAGCCTATGATCTATACATTTTTCTCCCCCTTTGGCAACAAGTTACCAAAAGGTTCCTAGAGAATGCATAGCACTAAATCGTCTCTCAGGCTTGGTCTTCAGGTGGTGGTGTCCGGATAACTCCAAGAACGAAGGCTTCAGCCGAAGTAGATGGAGCTGATGGAGTAGGTGCTGGAGCTGGTGGCACTGAAGTTGTAGCTGGTGCAGATGACGTGGCTCTGGTGTCTGGAACAGGCACTGCAGCAGACCTCTAAGCTCTAGGCACTCTGGCAAATGCAGCAGTGGTTGTCTTGCCCTCCCTCTTTTGCATATCATCTTGAAGCTGCTCCACAACAGACTGGATCTCAGTTACCTTCACATCCAAGTCATAGAACTTTTTCTCCATGATTCTTTCCAAGCTCTCCTGGTTTTGAGTCAGGGTGGCCAGTCCCTTCTCAATCCTTAGAGTGGATGCAATCAGGTAGCCAAGCTGATCTTGCTTGCTCTTCAGGAGATACTGAGATGCTTCTTCAATAGTTGGCATCCTTGCAGCCTTTCCAACTTTTGCCTTCTCCTTCTTGGCTTGTGCGTGCACAGAAGATGGTTCATCCTCATTCATAACCACAGTGTTGTCCTTGAAGTCTGGATAGATAGCCATGCACTCCTTGTCTAGCAAATATGTACCAGTGCCCATATTGGAGTTGATCAGCTCCTGGATCTGTGGGGCATACCCACAACTCCTCTTCTGATTTGTAGCTGTCCTCTTGATAGTTTCAACTATTAGGCTCATGACTTTGAACTTTTGTGGGACATCAAAGATGTGAAGCAAGTTAATTGCATGGCCTCTGATCATCTTGTGATCACCTGACTTTGGCAAGAGAGTGTGCCTGAGGATCCAGTTGATGGTTGGCAAGCCTGACAGAAGGTAATGTACATATCCAAACTTATGTGTCTCAAGAGCAGCATCTGGGATCTCCTTGTACATGTGTGCCATGGTGTTGTGATCCTTCTTCTTGTTGGCATAGACATCCAAGTCATCTTCACTCTCTTTTGGGGCATTGATCAACTTCGCCCATTCAGCAACCGTGGACTGGTACCTCGTACCTTCAGACATCTAGACAATCCTTCCATCTGGGTAGAAATAAGCTGTGGAGTAGAACTGCATGATGAGCTCATCATTCCATTTTGTGAGCTTCTGAGCCACAAACTCATCGACTCCACAAGCCTTGAAACTGTCATGTACACCTGGATAGTGATCCTCATTTTCCTTGATGTAGTCCCAGTCGACCCATCTCATGTCACACACTATGGGCTTCTTGTCAAGCAACACTGTCTCATAGAAGTCCTGCTGTTCCTTTGTATGGAACTTGTAGTCCACAGCAGTCCTCCTCCTGGTGGCATATGGATCTGACTCTCTCCATAACCTCAGACCTGAGTCCTTCCTGATCTTCATGTTCTCAGCAACTGGATGAGCATCATTGTGATCTGGGATTTTTTTGCTTCAGCTTCCTCAAGACATGTGACTCATCATCTTCTTCTTCCATTTCAGCTTCAGGCACTGGGGCCTTATTCTTTTCCTCGGCAGGGATGTTCCTGGTGCTCCTCTTCGGTTTTGGCTTTGGAGCTGGAGCAGCAGCCTTTGGAGCAGTCTTAGGCTTAGATGGAACAGCCCCTGCCCTGATGGCATCACCCATAAGCTTCTGAGCCTTGGGTGCTGGTGCAGCATCTTCTTCCTCTTCCTCTTCAGAATCTCTCATGATTGAGGATCTCCCAAGCACTCTAGCAGTGGTCTTTTTGACCCTCTCCTTCCTCTTCTTCCCTTCTACAGCAACCTCTTTGGGTTCAGATTCCAAAGGGACTTGGGTAGATGCTCTGGCCTTAGACATTGGAATTCTCTTTGCAGGCACTTTGGTTTTCATGCCAGGCTTAGTGGCAGCAGCAGTGCTATATTCCTTCTTAACCACTTTCTTCTTGGAAGTGGCCTCATCCTCAACTGTCACATAGTCTTCATCCTCAGATTCAGAGGTCTTCTTCTTTCTGGCCCTGGTGGCAGCTTTGGGTAAGTTGCTTGGGGTGCTCCTGCTACCATCATCTGAGCTGCTAGAGGGACTAGTGCCCTCACTCAGGTGAACCTGCTCCTCTGACCTGTTCTGGATGTCACTCTGATCAGACATATTGCAAACACTGACAGCAGACCCTGTGAATAGATATAGATGAGATAGAGTGGATGAGCATCACAAAATGCAGAGGTTTTTGTAAAAGAATGAGTCAAAAACTTAGTTTTAGTTTTCCATAGAAAGCATTTCAGATCAACCGATTTGTAAACTCGGTGATACCGAAGCAGCTGTTGGAACCTAAACTAGTGAACTCGGTCAGACCGAGTCACAGTTCGGTGGCACCGAGACTGCTAGGGTTTCACAAAGTCCTGAACTCGGTCACACCGATTTGCAATTCTCGGTCAGACCGAAAATTACATGTGCAATGGCCTGAGCCGAATCGGTGGTACCGAGTTCCACAACTCGGTGGGTCCAAGATGGTTTTGGCGGAAACCTAACCCTAAATTCTCAATTCGCGACTAAACTACGGAGTGTTTTGATTGGATAAGAATGATCTCAATCGTGGCAAGATACATGGCGAACACAATGTGCTAGGAATCAGATAGGGATAGCACAGTGATCGAGTTCATACCCTAGTTCGGCGATGAACTCCCTATGGCGGCAACGGCGGGGTTGATTCCCGTTGACGGCGGCGGAGACCAGCGGCAGGAGGCTACTGGCGACGAGGAAGACGATCCGGAGACCCTGGAGGCAGAGCGGGCTAAGCGCGGGTCGAGGAGGTTCGGAAAGTTTTCCAAAATTTGACCCGTGGGTATATATAGCCCGACCCTGTCGGTGTGACCGAGTGGAAAAACTCGGTGGCACCGAGATGCATAACTGCAAGCAGTTACTGCAACTCGGTGTGACCGAAAAGTTCAAATCGGTTGCACCGAGATTGAAAACCTAGATCGACTTAGTGATCTCGGTATGACCGAAATGGGTGAATCGGTCAGACCGAAACGCACAAAGAAGTTTTGGAAGTTTAAGTCTATGACGAATCGGGGACTCCGAGTGCTCCTCACACAGAGTGGTTCGAATCTGACTTGATCAAATTTTGTGATGCAGTATGAATAAAGTTTGAGACGAGAAAAACATAGATAGCTAGAGAAGGTTCTTAGGCATTCTTGTCCATCCACTTGGCCGAAAGAAAAGGAAACCAATCAATCAAAACAATAAGTGGATGTCCTCGAATGAGTAAATTATGCAACCAACATGCTCACACAATAAAATGGCAAATGAAACATGTGGCAAATCATGCACAAACAATTCTAGCATCTATCAAGCAATTGGCGATGACTAGGTCATCTATATATGAGTATATTGACTTAGGAGTCAAATGAGAACATTTGATCATAGGTCATACTCATCGTTTAAGCACAAGTGGGGTTACCACTTTTACATAAAGTGTTGTTGTGTTCACACCATTAGAGTTGCTTTAACTCAATTGTTAGAGTAAAGCTCCCCCTAGATGTGAGATCCCCCGTAAGAGGGATGAACTAACCTTGGGTTTTGTCGATGCTGACTTCATGTAGGTATTGAAGATGTGGATGCTCTAAGTTGATGTAGATCATTTGGAGCTATCCTTTGGAGTGAGTTGCACTTTCAATACCTACACTGGTTAGTCCCACAAGGAACAAACAAGGATTTCCATAGACATAGAATGATGCACACACAAGATGATGTCTATGAAAGCTTTAGGTTACCTTGTCCCTTGTCTTACCAACAAGAGGGTTTGTGACTCCTTGAACTAGTGCAAGATGTGGAAGTTGATTGCACTTGTTCTTGCCAAAATAATAAGAGTGAAGTATGTTGGCGGAGTCACCCTCAAGAACTCTCTAGTTCTTCTTCCTCGGGATCCACACCATCTTGATGGGAATCCTCGGAGTTGTAGTTGTACTTGATGAAGTGGCACTTGATGTAGTCTTGGGAACCCACTTGACCAAGGCCTCAGGAGCTTCTTCAAATGCATCAATTTCCTATTGAATCTTGTCCTTGCCTTTTTGCTTGTGGTCTTGTGGTGGAAGATCATCTTGAGCTTGTGTCCCTTTGGATGAAGTAGGATCATACTTCTCTTGTTGAGGAACAAACTTCATCTTGGGGTATTGATCTTCTTCCCACTCAACTACATTGGCATTGAACTTTTGTTCAAAACCAATATCTTGATTCTTCCGGTGCCTTCCTTGCTTGCGTACAATTTCTTCGAATTGCTTACTCCCGGCAAGGCTCTTGTAAACACCTTTCTCTATAATTCCCTTCAATAAGATATTTTCTTGCTCAAGTGTAGCTTGGCTAAGAGAATCATTAGTGTAATCAAGAGAACTACTAGAAGCGATAGTATTGGATTTGGCATGATTATTGTTACTACTAGAAGAAGAATCCTTCTTGTTCTTGTTACTAGACTTGACTTGAGGCATGTAAGTGGATAAGAGTAAACGCTTGGCAATGTAAGAAGAACTTTTCTTGCGAAGATCATCATTGATTGCTTTTAAGAACTCATGCTCTTGCTCAAGATTGAGCTTTTCAAAGCATAATTTCTCATGAGTCCTTAAAAGTTCTCGATGATCTCCTAAGATAGTTTCATGAGCTAACTTAAGAGTGTTTAGTTCTTTAGTTAGAGATTCAATTTTCTCCTTATCATTGTCATTCGTTTCATTATAGTATTCATCACCAAAGTTGTCAACAAGTAACTCATCATCACCTAACAAGTCATCTTCATCACTATTGAAATCAACATACTCAGGGTGTGATACCTTTGGACCTTTGTCCATGAAGCATCTTCCAATTCCTTCATTTGGTGAATCAAATATGTCATAGGAGTTGGTTGACACAAGTGCTAGACCGGCAACACCTTCATCTTGAGTATATTCGGAGTCGGAGTGATAGCTTCTCTCGGAGTCATTGTCGGAGTCGGAGCCGGATACCCATTCACCAACATGAGCTTGATGTCTTCGTTTTGTGTAGCTCCTTGATGACTTATCCTTCTTTTCCGAATCCTTGCTTCTCCGTGAGGGTCTTCATTCATACCGATCATCCCTACTCCTTCTCTCCCTTGATGGTGATTCTTCTCTTCTACTTCTTCTTTTGGGAGAATCTTCTCTTCTCTTGTGGGGAGCCGTACACTCATTGGAGTAGTGTCCGGGTCTTCCACAATTATAGCAGTTTCGCTCTCGACTAGAAGATCTTTTGTCATTGTAGGACCTTGACTTGAAACTTCTCTCTTTGCTTCTATTCTTGTAGAACTTGTTGAAATTCTTCACCATTAAGCTCAATTCTTCATTGAAGGTTTGTTTCTCACTTGATGATGTGGGGGATTCACATGAGGCTTTGTAAGCACCACTTGAATTGTTATGGAGCTCCTCCTTATCCTTGAGTGACATCTCATGAGCAACAATTCTTCCAATTACTTCCATTGGCTTGAGATCTTTGTAATTTGGCATCATTTGGATCAATGTGCATACGGTATCGTATTTTCCATCCAAGGCTCTTAGGATCTTCTTGATGATGAATTTGTCGGTCATCTCTTCACTTCCTAAGCCGGCAATCTCATTTGTGATAAGAGCAAGCCTAGAGTACATTTCAGTGACACCTTCACCATCCTTCATTTTCAACTTGTCAAGTTGACTTTGAAGCACATCCAACTTGGATTCCTTGACGGAGTCGGTACCTTCAAGCATATCAATCAAAGTATCCCAAATTTCCTTTGCATTCTCAAGACGGCTGATTTTGTTGAATTCTTCGGGGCACAATCCGTTGAAGAGGATATCACAAGCTTGAGCATTGTATTGTAGCATCTTCAACTCATCCGCGGTAGCTTCACGATTCAGTTCTTTCCCATCAAAGAATTCACCTTGCAAGCCAACACACACAATAGCCCAAATGGCGGGGTTATGTCCAAGAATATGCATTTTCATCTTATGCTTCCAACTAGCAAAATTAGTGCCATCAAAGTAAGGACCTCTACGGTGATAATTTCCCTCGCTAGACGCCATACTCTCCTAGGTTGTGAAACCAAGGCTATGAACACCAAAGGCTATGGAAATCAAAGCAAATGGAGACCGGAGCTCTGATACCACTTGTAGGATCGAAAGTATGTCTAGAAGGGGGGGTGATTAGACTACTTGACCAAATAAAAATCTATCCTTTTCCCAATTTTAGTCTTTGGCAGATTTTAGGTATCTTAGCACAAGTCAAGCAATCTTAACACAATTCAAGCAAGCATGCAAGGAGTTTATGAGCAGCGGAAAGTAAAGCATGCAACTTGCAAGAATGTAAAGGGAAGGGTTTGAAGAAATCAAACGCAATTGGAGACAGATGTTTTTGTCGTGGTTCCGATAGGTGGTGCTATCGTACATCCACGTTGATGGAGACTTCAACCCACGGAGGGTAACGGTTGCGCGAGTCCACGGAGGGCTCCACCCATGAAGGGTCCACGAAGAAGCAACCTTGTCTATCCCATCATGGCCATCGCCCACAAAGGACTTGCCTCACTAGCGGTAGATCTTCATGAAGTAGGCGATCTCCTTGCCCGTACAAACTCCTTGGTTCAACTCCACAATCTTTGTCGGAGGCTCCCAAGTGACACCTAGCCAATATAGGAGACACCACTCTCCAAGAAGTAACAAATGGTGTGTTGATGATGAACTCTTTGCTCTTGTGCTTCAAATGATAGTCTCCCCAACACTCAACTCTGTCACATCCCTAGCTTCTGGTGTTGCCTAGTGTTGCATCTTGCTTGCATCATGTTTAAATTTCTGAAACTTGAATTGAGGATTGTTGAAACCTCAGAAATCTGATTAAAAGAAGGGCAAGCACCCTTTAAATAGCATTCTGTGAATCCAAAATGCCCTAAAAATAGTTTTGTGAATTTTGGCAAGAGTTATATATCAAACCAAAATTCTGGAACATTTTTAAGGAATTATTCGGTCTCTGAATTTAAATCAATAATCTATTTGAATTTGGGGATATATTCATAATGTATAATGAATATATTTTCAAATGCTTTGAAATGTTTTATGTACACTTGGAATAGTCCAGAGAGGTAACATAAAATATCTCAGAGTGTTTTGGCACTGTTTTGAATTCATTTTGAATTTTGAATCAGTGGCAAAATGTATTAATAAAAACAAAACAAAACAGAGATAAAATTAGAAAAGGTAACAGAAATAAAAGAGAGGAACCTTATCGTGCAGCCCACCACCGTAGTGGCCTACTGGCCAAAGCCAGCCCGGCCCACCAGGGGCAGCGTTGTCTTCTTCCTCCTGCCAGAAGGAGAAGCAGCTGCATGCCCGATGCGCAGGCGAGCCGCGCTGGCTCCTCCCTGCCTGCGTGCCCCCTCCCTCGACTGCCTGGTTGCTGCCACGCACACCTCCCGACCCCCTCATCCTCTCCCCTCTCTCCCTGGACCTCTTTCCCCTCCTCTGGCTCCCTCTCCCTCTCTTCCCGAGCGCACCAAAGGGCGCCGCCGTGCTCTACCACAGCCACCTGCCACCCCACGCCTCGCCGATGTGCTTAGAGGCTCCGCCTCAACCCCCTCTTCCTCCTCACCGAGCCACGCCCCGCGGGAGCCCCTACAACGCCGCCATCAGCTCCGTCTTCTTCCTCGGACTCCAGCGATCGCCGTCGCCACTCCGTCGTCTCCAGAGCCTCCCTCGAGCTGCCGACCCATCCATGCGATGCACTGTGAGCCTCTGAACCGTTTCCCCCTACTCCTGTGCGCTAATTCGAGTTCTAGCTCTCATTTCCGTCGAGACCGAGACCTCGCTGGCGCCGGTCATGTTGCCGTCGTCATTTTGGCCGGCCTCCGTCCAAACCAAGCACGTCACCGCACTCAGCACACCCCCAGGAGCATGTTTCACCCACCAGCTCCTCCTCCCGTGCACCACAACGCCAAACCCACAGGTGCCCGAACACCGACCGCCGCCACGAGCTCGACTCCGGCGAGCTCGTTCCACCCCGCGTGCCTCCCCTGGATGCGCGCGAGCAAGGGCAACCCTCTGGTGCCCTTGGCTTGGCCCAAAACTGCCCGTAGCGCCACTCCGACGATCTTCCGCCACGGTTTTGGTCGCCGCTGGCCTAACTCCGGCGAAGCCGACGTGGCGATGGCATTAGCCTCTAATGACGCCTTAACTAACACCCTAGTGCCACTGCCGTGTGGGCCCTGACGCCAAAATTAATTAGTTTAATTTCTGTTTAGATTAGTGCTAATCTTGCGGACCCCACGTGTCAGCTTTGACTTTGGTCAAGTCAACATTGACCGACCCCACACGTCAGTGACTCATGCCAGCATTGTGTCACTGACCAGTGGACCCAACTAGTCAGGTTTGACCTAGACCGCTGCTGTTGACTTGCTGACACAGGCATGACGCAGTGCTGACGCAATAAGTCATTTCCAGATTAAAAATAAATCAGGAAATTCCAGAAAACAGTTTAAACTTCTAAAATCATAGAAACTCAACCGTAACTCCAAATGAAATAATTTATATATGAAAAATTATCAGAAAAATTCAAGGAATCCATATGTACCATTTTCATGCATGTTTGAGCAAGTTAACCTCACTGTTTAGGATGAAACATGATTAGGGCAGATTTCATAATAGGTTTGGAGTTGGAATTTGATATAGTTTTGAATTCCACTTCAATTTAAATGACTTTCTGTTGCATTAGCCCAAATCACAACATATTGCCATGTCATGATCATGCATCATATTGTTGCATTGCATTGATTGTACTCTTCCTTATTTGCCGGTAATTGCCCCCTCTCAGTAGACATTGTTTCCGACGACGTGATCGATGACACCGATGAAGAGCTATTCTATCTTCAGAAGTGCCAGGCAAGCACAACCCCCTTGTTCATTCCGATACAAGCCCACTCTCTCGCTCCTGCTCTCTTTTACTGCATTAGGACAACAACGATTCATCTATTACTTGTTGCGGTAGTTGAACCCCTTATCCTCTGCATGACCTGTCATTGCCACAGTAAATAGATGAAACCCACTAGCATGAGTAGGAGTTGTTTGAGCCCTGATGTGCCTACTCATTCATGCTTGTTTGTCATGCCTGCTATTACTTAGAGTTGTGTCTGGTCTGATTCATCGGGGATGAATTGGAACAGTGATGAACATGTCCCACTGTGTGTGAGCTAAGTGTGTGAACACGATTTGGTAAAGGTAGCGGTGAGAGGCCATGTAGGAGTACATGGTGGGTTGTCTCATTGAAACCGTTCTTAGGAACTGAGTTCTGTGTTTGTGATCCATGACCAGCTACTACCACGCATTGGGCCCCAAACCAATGGACCCTCTCGACTTATTAACTGCCCTTGTCCTCTGTCCAGGAGTTGCAACTAGTTTTTGGTGTTTGTAGGATATGTGTTGGCGGCCGTGCATAGCGCTGACCCTAGGGGTGGGCTATGATGCGGTAGATACACCGTGGCACGGTGTACCGGGCGCCTGTTTGGTGTCTCGGGAACCATGCACACATCGTTTGGGGCTGTGAGCGAAACTCCGGCCGGGTCTCCTCGCGGATGGAACCCGAATAGGCGATAAACCTGGACTAGAGACTCGTGTGGTTAGTCAGGTCATGGCCGACTCCCTTACAAGGCTTCCGCTTGAAGGTTGCCGAGATACACGACGTGTACATGGTGGTAAGTGGTGAGAGCGTGTGTGAAGAAGTACACCCCTGCAGGGTTATAAATGATCTATTCGAATAGCCGTGTCCGCGGTAAAGGACTTCTGGGTTGCCTATAACAGTTCATAGACAAGTGGAAGTGGATATTATAAAACTTGCAAGATAAGTGTGAGTGCTATGGATGGCCTTCTCGTAGGGAGACGGGAGCGGATCCATAGTGGTGTATTGAATGGTGAATATGTGGACTCGTGTGCGCCACCTCAAAAGAGTTGCTTGCAGTCGTAGTTCAGGTTAGCCACTGAGTCAAAGCTGGCTTGCTGCAGTCAAACTCCACCCCCGCCCTTGTTGATACCGATGCATATGTAGCTAGTTTTGATGTAAGTCTTGCTGAGTACCTTTGTACTCACGTTTGCTTAATTTATGTTTTGCAGAGAGACTTCAGTCTCGCTAGTAGTTCCGTGTGGACTTCGACGTTTAGCTTGCTACCTCAGCTACGATCTTGTGCCCTCGGCAAGATCTGGTAGATAGTCAGGCTTCTCAGCCCTTTTCATTTGTAGATGTCTGTCCCCAGACATGTTAAGCTTCCGCATGTGCTTTGATTTCTATGCTATGATTGTTGGGTCATGAGACCCATGTTTGTAATATCTCGCTCCTCGGAGCCTAGTGAATAAATACTTGAGTCGTAGAGTCTTGTTGTCATGCCATGTTCTATTTACACATATCGACCATATTGTGTGTATGATTGAAATGCTTGGTATGTGTGGGATCCGACAATCTAGTCGTTTCTCCTTGGCAGCCTCTCTTATGGGGAAATGTAGTCTAGTGCTTGCTTGAGCCATAGTAGTCCGCTACAGCCCGGTTCACTGGAGTCCTGCTAGCCCAGCACTACTGCTCAGGACACTTGACTGGCCGGCATGTGTTTCACTTCATTCCTGTGTCTGTCCCTTTGGGGAAATGTCACGCGTTGACATCCGGAGTCCTGCCTAGCCAGTTATAGCCCGGTTTACCGGAGTCCTATTAGCCCAGTGCTACAGCCCGGATTCACACGCTGCTGACCGACATGCTCGAAGTTGATTCGTGTATGCCTATCTCCATGGGTTAGTGCCGCTTTGGTTTCACGACTAGCCATGTCGGCTTGGGTTCTCCGTCATATGGATGCTAGTGACACTATCATATACATGAGCCAAAAGGCGCAAACGGCCCCGGGCCATGGTAAGGCGACACCCGTGGGAATACCGTGCATGAGGCCGCAAAGTGATATGAGGTGTTACCAGCTAGATCGATGTGACTTGGAATCGGGATCCTGACAGCTTTGGTATCAGAGCCTGACTGCCCGTAGGATTACCAAGCCAAGCTGGTTGAAGTCGTGTCTAGAAATGCTTTAGTTATGTAAGGGAATTGATTGTGGAAGGGAACGTAAGGCTCTTTTTACTCCTTTACCCTATGGCCTTCTAATCTGAGTCATCCTCTTCTCTTCTACGAGGATTAAGAACTAGGCTTCTCATCTTTCTATCAGGATCACATGTTACTAATCCGTAGACTCTTAGGATTGTTGGATTCAAGCCCAGTTCAGTCTCTGCTACTTCTGTGTGTTCATAGTTGGTCTCGGAACCTTGATATTGTGCTTCTGAGTGGTTATGCCACCATTTCGCAGGATGTCTCAAATGATTTTGAGCATTTACAGCCGTTATGATGTTCGAGTCATCCCAGGTTTCTAAACAATCTGATGCAATTGCAAATCTCTTCATCCCGTTTCCGATGTCCTTTTGGGCCAGATTAAGTACATTAATCGGTCTGTTGAGGTACTCCATTGCCTTGACATATATGTTGGAGCTAGTATTATGACCCTAGGCATTCTGGCGAACCACCCACTAATCTAGCAATGCTTTGCATTCCCAGTGTGATGATTCTGGCCACCATTCTCGAAAGCATCCCGTGATGCCGTTTAGTTAGTAGGCATTCTATTCCTAGGTTCTTGGCCCAAGATCCACTCTACTTACCTCGTGTTGATAGTGTTGCTCGTACCTCTGGGATATTAGTAATCTTTATGATAGTCTTCGAGGTCCGTGGTATATCATTCTTCCAAATACCATGAACCATCCTTGGCAGAAATTCGTTTGAATCAAAAGATCACAACCAGGGTGCTCTTGACGAGTTCTCCATCCATAATTGTGATTCTGCCAGTTCTACCTTTCTGCATGGGTTATCCAGAAGAACAATGTTGAATTCGTTTGACATACTAACCCATGAATGCACAACTCAAAATGTTATATGCTCCTTGAGTTGTCCATTCTCAGCTGTATTCCGACCATCATCTATAAATTGATAGTCATGAATAGTTGTGCATTCGTGTTCATCGATGCCTATTATTCTTGTGCTCCGTCAAGCCATTCTATTTCAGAATGACTAGGAGAAACAAACTCCAATACCTCATCCATATCCAGGATTGGGTCAAAGTAGTTGTGTTCTGCAGATCAAATGCCCATCCAGCTTTTGCTCTGTTCTACCCTGGAGTATTACCCCTTTTATGTCAGGATCGTCATGAGAATTGCACCATCTCTCATGAATTCTTGACGCAGTGATACTTCTTGCCATCATTTTTCATTCCTCGGTCCCGTGTTGTCGCAATCGGAATGCCGGCAAGTGAACCATGATGTGTGAAATCAATACTCCTAGCAACCGTGTTGCTCGATAGTTAATGGACACTAATATCATTCTTAGCATGTTGGTTATTGAAACACTATTCTAGGCTTGATCGTGCTACCTTGTCCTTATTTCCGGTGCACTCTTCGATCAATGAGTTAGGATTATTCAATCCCTTGCTTATTTATTCATATCGTCTTGCTCTGAAAAGCAAGATTGTTCTCGAGCTTAGTAACATATCGGTGGTTCGTGATGTTCCGAATATCTTCTCAGAAGTATTACCAGGTTGTCACCTGACCGCTATTTTGAGTTCGTGATCATGCTGGTTTTTCCTCCTAACCACCCATTCTCCAAGAATCTGTGTTGGATACCCCTGAGCTAGTTGGTTAAGCTAAACAATAACTTGGAGAGTTGGAAGATAAAAGCTTGTCTGACTTAGATCATGTTAAGGGATATCTTTTATGTGTGTGTGTGTTGAAGAAAGATGACATCTTCATCGATTGATCCTCGTGATCAACTGTCGGTGCTATTGTCTTAACCAATCCTTGGTTTGAGTATGGGCTAGCGTCAAATCAAATCAGAACCAACGATATTCGTAATGTTGTCTTACTCGTGGTTGTTCCTCGAGCATACACCATTATATCTTTTGGGTCTGACTAATGCTAACACCCTGTTCACATGATTGTGGAGTTCCATTTACACGGAAACCTGGATGAATTGTTGCTGAGCCCATCGACAACATCTTGGTCTCCTCCATGATTTGGTTGAACATTACACCAGTGTTGGAAACTTGTGTAAGCATTTTCTTCATGACCCGTTCGTGAAGCATATGTTTGGATGAAAGAAGTGAGTCCCTCTAATTCATGTGCACTTGATGCAAGTTGCCGCCATGAATTTGAGAAGGCTTGTTTTACCTCCTCTGGAATCATCCCAAGTCAGTCATGCATGTGTGAAATATTCTATGGTCTGATAGACTGATCATGTTCATTCCATACGTATCCCTAGCACACCAAGCCACTGATTGATTTGTTCAAGAAGAAGGAGTTCCTTCATAAGAGCTAGTCATGACTTATGTTAGGACTTCGTTATCCTTGATGATGGTTCCCAATCTGAACTCGGTAGTGTTTTACTATAAGACTACTATGTGGTCATGCTTGTCTAGGACAGCATGTTCACATATGTTAGCAGGACCAGCTCATGTTCTGGAGCTTGCTATCGTAGCTCATTTCCCGAGAATCTCGCAACATCATCTCATCAATTTGTGTTGCAAACTTTCACTTTTCTTTCTAGATTCGACGAGTCTGGAATATCCTGACACCAACCAGATCTGAATCTTAGGTAGATATGATGGTTGGAGCATTTTCCAAGAACTATAATATTGGTCTCTCGGTAACCCGGTAACGTGGATGTCGTGGCCAACCCACCTAGCCAGAAGGTCCATTATTGTAATATCTTGGTTGAAGAAGTTGGCCACCTCCCCATGAGGATTTCATAGGATTTACCTTCATAGTTAATCCTTACGGATTCTTATGCTCCCGAAGTCCGACCTTTTACTTGATGTTCTAGATATCAAACCAAATCTATGAATGGATCACGCTAGCACATCAAGGAGAACATTAGAGGCGGAGTGCTAAATGTCTCTCGGTCGATCGTCCAGATTCTGTTCCCTTAGCCTCTCTAAGGGAAGATCTGAGAAGGTGTTATCTTCCTTTGTATCCACAACATCCATCACTAGTCATCATGGTAGTATGTCGTGTTGCCAAGATCCTTGCCACGGATGTTGGTAGAACCTTGATGAATATGAAAATGCTCAAGTTCTTGAGAGCACGCGTAAGCAAAATCATCCCTTGTGTTGTCTTCAACAAGGTAGTCCACATCATCCATCCTAGTCCGAGTATGCCATCTCTTCGAGCTATCTCAAACGATCAATTGTAAATTGCCTTAAGCTGGTATGAAGAATTTCAATGATCTCTGAATCAAAAGTAATTCCTTTTGCCACTTAAGGGAATATTTCTGCAAGTCACCTTCCTTAAGATGTCTCGTTATGGTATCATGGCAATTATCTCCTTGCTACTTTGAAACCATGCACCATCCTACTTAAGCGTGGAATTGTTGCCTACCAAATTTGAACCTTTATCATCCGCTTCTTTCCATCACCCCTGATGTGTGTTTCGTGTCTCAGCTCAAGAGATGTTTTATATCTCACTCCATGAGTTGATCTTGAGTGCTCGATCTCCGAGGAGATCGATTCCTGTAGAATTTCTCTCTGCCGTCATCATGCTGGATGAAGATCCCAAAAGCAAAGACGTAAAGATCAAGATGACGCAATGAATCAACATCTTCGGGAAGGGCAGTTGGATCGAGAAGACTGCGATAGTTTTGTGACCCCCCTTCTTTCTTACCTCACGACTTGAATCTCGGGACGAGATTCTTGTTTAGTAGGGGTGAGCTGTCACATCCCTAGCTTCTGGTGTTGCCTAGTGTTGCATCTTGCTTGCATCATGTTTAAATTTCTGAAACTTCAATTGAGGATTGTTGAAACCTTAGAAATCTGATTAAAAGAAGGGCAAGCACCCTTTAAATAGCATTATGTGAATCCAAAATGCCCTAAAAATAGTTTTGTGAATTTTGGCAAGAGTTATATATCAAACCAAAATTCTGGAACATTTTTAAGGAATTATTTGGTCTCTGAATTTAAATCAATAATCTATTTGAATTTGGGGATATATTCATAATGTATAATGAATATATTTTCAAATGCTTTGAAATGTTTTATGTACTTTTGGAATAGTGCAGAGAGGTAACATAAAATATCTCAGAGTGTTTTGGCACTGTTTTGAATTCATTTTGAATTTTGAATCAGTGGAAAAATGTATTAACAAAAACAAAACAAAACAGAGATAAAATTAGAAAAGGAAACAGAAATAAAAGAGAGGAACCTTACTGTGCAGCCCACCACTGTAGTGGCCTACTGGCCAAAGCCAGCCCGGCCCACCAGGGGCAGCGCTGTCTTCTTCCTCCTGCCAGGAGGAGAAGAAGCTGCATGCCAAATGCGCAGGCGAGCCGCGCTGGCTCCTCCCTGCCCGTGTGCCCCCCCTCGACTGCCTGGTTGCTGCCACGCACACACCCCGACCCCCTCGTCCTCTCCCCTCTCTTCCTGGACCTCTTTCCCCTCCTCTGGCTCCCTCTCCCTCTCTTCTCGAGTGCACCAGAGGGCGCCGCCGTGCTCTACCACGGCCACCGGCCACCCCACGCCTCGCCGATGCGCTCAGAGGCTCCGCCTTGACCCCCTCTTCCTCCTCACCGAGCCACGCCCCGCGGGAGCCCCTACAACGCCGCCATCAGCTCCGTCTTCTTCCTCGGACTCCGGCAATCGACGTCGCCACTCCGTCATCTCCAGAGCCTCCCCCGAGCTGCCGACCCATCCATGCGATGCACTGTGAGCCTCTGAACCGTTTCCCCCTACTCCTGTGCGTTAATTCAAGGTCTAGCTCTCATTTCCGTCGAGACCGAGACCTCGCCGGCGCCGGTCATGTTGTCGTTGTTGTTTTGGCCGGCCTCTGTCCAAACCAAGCACGTCACCGCACTCAGTACAACCCCAGGAGCATGTTTCACCCACCAGATCCTCCTCTCGTGCACCACAACGCCAAACCCGCAGGTGCCCGAACGCCGGCCGCCGCCACGAGCGCCGGCCGCCGCCACGAGCTCGACTCCGGCGAGCTCGTTCCACCACGCCCCTCCCGCGTGCCTCCCCTGGATGCGCGCGAGTAAGGGCAACCCTCTGGTGCCCTTGGCTTGGCCCAAAACCGCCCGTAGCGCCACTCCGACGATCTTCCGCCATGGTTTTGGTCGCCGCCGGCCTAACTCCGGCGAAGCCGACGTGGCAATGGCATTAGCCTCTAATGACGCCTTAACTAACACCCTAGTGCCACTGCCGTGTGGGCCCCGACACCAAAATTAATTAGTTTAATTTCTGTTTAGATTAGTGCTAATCTTGCGGACCCCACGTGTCAGCTTTGACTTTGGTCAAGTCAACGTTGACCGACCCCACACGTCAGTGACTCATGCCAGCATTGTGTCACTGACCAGTGGACCCCACTGGTCAGGTTTGACCTAGACCACTGCTGTTGACTTGCTGACGCAGGCATGACGCAGTGCTGACGCAATAAGTCATTTCCAGATTAAAAATAAATCAGGAAATTCCAGAAAACAGTTTAAACTTCTAAAAATCATAGAAATTTAACCGTAACTACAAATGAAATAATTTATATATGAAAAATTATCAGAAAAATTCAAGGAATCCATCTATACCATTTTCATGCATGTTTGAGCAAGTTAACCTCACTGTTTAGGATGAAACATGATTAGGGCAAATTTCATAATAGGTTTGGAGTTGGAATTTGATATAGTTTTGAATTCCACTTCAATTTAAATGACTTTCTGTTGCATTAGCCCAAATCAAAACATATTGCCATGTCATGATCATGCATCATATTGTTGCATTGCATTGATTGTATTCTTGCTTGTTTGCCGGTAATTGCCCCCTCTCAGTAGATGTTGTTTCCGACGACGTGATCGATGACACCGATGAAGAGCTATTCTATCTTCAGAAGTGCCAGGCAAGCACAACCCCCTTGTTCATTCCGATACAAGCCCACTCTCTCGCTCCTGCTCTCTTTTACTGCATTAGGACAACAACGATTCATCTGTTACTTGTTGCGGTAGTTGAACCCCTTATCCTCTGCATGACCTGTCATTGCCACAGTAAATAGATGAAACCCACTAGTATGAGTAGGAGTTGTTTGAGCCCTGATGTGCCTACTCTTTCATGCTTGTTTGTCATGCCTGCTATTGCTTAGAGTTGTGTCAGGTCTGATTCATCGAGGATGAATTGGAACAGTGATGAACATGTCCTTCTATGTGTGAGCTAAGTGTGTGAACACGATTTGGTAAAGGTAGCGGTGAGAGGCCATGTAGGAGTACATGGTGGGTTGTCTCATTGAAACCGTTCTTAGGAACTGAGTTCTGTGTTTGTGCTCCATGACCAGCTACTACCACGCATTGGGCCCAAAACCAATGGACCCTCTCGACTTATTAACTGCCCTTGTCCTCTGTCCAGGAGTTGCAACTAGTTTCTGGTGTTTGTAGGATATGTGTTGGCGGCCGTGCATAGCGCTGACCCTAGGGGTGGGCTATGATGCGGTAGATACACCGCCGCATGGTGTACCGGGAGCCCGTTTGGTGTCTCGGGAACCCTGCACACATCATTTGGGGCTGTGATCGAAACTCCGACCGGATCTCCTCGCGGATGGAACCTGAATAGGCGATAAACCTGGACCAGAGACTCATGTGGTTAGTCAGGTCGTGGCCGACTCCCTCGCCAGGCTTCCGCTTGAAGGTTGCCGAGATACACGACGTGTACATGGTGGTAAGTGGTGAGAGCGTGTGTGAAGAAGTACACCCCTGCAGGGTTATAAATAATCTATTCAAATAGCCGTGTCCGCGGTAAAGGACTTCTGGGTTGCCTATAACAGTTCATAGACAAGTGGAAGTGGATACACTAAAACTCGCAAGATAAGTGTGAGTGCTATGGATGGCCTTCTCATAGGGAGACGGGAGCGGATCCATGGTGGTGTATTGAATGGTGAATATGTGGACTCGTGCGCGCCACCTGAAAAGAGTTGCTTGCAATCGTAGTTCAGGTTAGCCACTGAGTCAAAGCTGCTTGCTGCAGTCAAACTCCACCCCCCCCCCCCTTGTTGATACCGATGCATATGTAGCTAGTTCTGATGTAAGTCTTGCTGAGTACCTTTGTACTCACGTTTGCTTAATTTATGTTTTGCAGAGAGACTTCAGTCTCGCTAGTAGTTCCGTGTGGACTTCGATGTTTACCTTGCTACCTCAGCTACGATCTTGTGCCCTCGGCAGGATCTGGTAGATAGTCAGGCTTCTCAGCCCTTTTCATTTGTAGATGTCTGTCCCCAGACATGTTAAGCTTCCGCATGTGCTTTCATTTCTATGCTATGATTGTTGGGTCATGAGACCCATGTTTGTAATATCTCGCTCCTCGGAGCCTAGTGAATAAATACTTGAGTCGTAGAGTCTTGTTGTGATGCCATGTTGTATTTACACATATCGAGCATATTGTGTGTATGATTGAAATGCTTGGTATGTGTGGGATCCGACAATCTAGTCGTTTATCCTTGGCAGCCTCTCTTATGGGGAAATGTAGTCTAGTGCTTCCTTGAGCCATAGTAGTCCGCTACAGCCAGGTTCACCGGAGTCCTGCTAGCCCAGCACTACTGCTTAGGACACTTGACTGGACGGCATGTGTTTCACTTCATTCCTGTGTCTGTCCCTTCGGGGAAATGTCACGCGGTGACATCCGGAGTCCTGCCTAGCCAGTTATAGCCCGGTTTACCGGAGTCCTGTTAGCCCAGTGCTACAGCCCGGATTCACACGCTGCTGACCGACATGCTCGAAGTTGATTCATGTATGCCTGTCTCCATGGGTTAGTGCCACTTTGGTTTCACGACTAGCCATGTCGGCCCGGGTTCTCCGTCATATGGATGCTAGCGACACTATCATATACGTGCGCCAAAAGGCGCAAACGGCCCGGGGCCATGGTAAGGCGACACCCGTGGGAATACCGTGCGTGAGGCCGCAAAGTGATATGAGGTGTTACCAGCTAGATCGATGTGACTTGGAATCGGGGTCCTAACAAACTCTCTCTCACAGGATATGAATTTGGTGGAAAGAAGATTTGAGTGTAAAGCAACTTGGGGAAGGCTAGAGATCAAGATTCATATGGTGGGAATGGAATATCTTGGCCTCAACACGTGAGTAGGTTGTTCTCTCTCAGAAAATGTGTATTGGAAGTGTAGGTATGTTCTGATGGCTCTCTCCACGAATGAAGAGTGGGTGGAGGGGTATATATAGCGTCCACACAAGAACTAACCGTTACACACAATTTACCAATCTCGGTGAGACCGAAGTGAAAAACTTGGTCAGACCGATTTAGCAAACCTAGTGACCGTTAGGATTTTCGGTGGGACTGAGATGCAACTCGGTAGGACCGATATGGTTAGGGTTAGGGCATGACGTAATCTCGGTGTGACCGATTACACAAACTCGGTGGGACCGATTTTGGTAATAAGCTAACCAAAGAGTTGGTCAGGTAAACTCAGTGGGACCGGTCGCTCATTTCGGTGGGACCGAAATGTTACGAAAGAGAAACAGAGAGTTTACATTGCAATCTCGGTGGGACCGATCGCTCATCTCGGTAGGACCGAAATGTTATGAAGGAAAACAGAGAGATTACAACCCCATCTCGGTGTGACCGAAATCCCTATCGGTGAGACCGATTTTCCTAGGGTTTGTGGCAGTGGCTATGACATTTGAAACTCGGTGGCGCTGGATAGAAAGAATCCTTAGGGCCGAGTTTGACTTTTATTTTAGATCATATGTGGATGTGGGAAGGTAGTTGAGGGTTTTGGAGCATATCACTAAGCACTTTGAGCAAGCAAGCCATTAAGCAACACCTCATCCCTCCTTGATAGTATTGGCTTTTCCTATAGACTCAATGTGATCTTGGATCACTAAAATATACAAAATGTAGAGTCTGAAGCTTTGAGCTTGAGCCAATCTTTTTGTCCTTAATATTTTGAGGGGTCTACATTCCTCATCCATGCCATGCCATTCATTGAGCTTTTCCTGAAATATTAATCTTGGAATAGCATTAGGTCAATGAGCTATATGTTGTTAGGAATTACCAAAACCTCCTAGGGATAGTTGCATTTCACCCTCTAAACCCATCAGATGCCTCTGAGACGTGACCCTAGATTTGTCTTCCCACCGGAGCTCACTCAGTTGATCCAACAACAGAATGCCTTGATGCAACTACTAGTCCAGAACCAAGGCAACAACAACAACAACCCACCGCCACCACCTCCAGTTGACAATTTAGCCCATTTTCTGAGGTTGAATCCGCCGATGTTTTCCAGTAGCACTGAGCCAATTGTTGCTAATGACTGGCTATGCAGGATTGGAAGGGAATTGACCACCACAGGTTGCATAGATGCGGAGAAGGTGCGCTTTGCTGCACATCAATTGGATCGACCAGCAACATCATGGTGGGAGAATTACACAACCACTTTTCCCATAGACAATGTCACATGGGATCAGTTTCAGCAAGCTTTCCGCACAACCCATGTCTCAACTGGAGCTATGAATATGAAGAAGCGTGAGTTCCGCAACTTACGCCAGGGAAATCGTACTGTGGGGCAGTACATGGATGAGTTTAGCAAGTTAGCCCACTATGCTCCAGATGATGTGGCCACAGATGCCGCGAAACAGGAGAAGTTTATGGAAGGGCTGAATGATGAGATGAGTATGCAGTTGATGGTAGCAACATTCACTAACTATTAGGAGTTGGTAGACTGGGCCCTTATGATTGAAAGCAAACAATAGCAGATAGAGAGCCGCAAACGGAAGTATAGACAGGGGAAGTACAATTCTGGAGCTCAACAGAAGCCTCGCTTTACCCCTAACCCAGAGGTTACACCCATAACCATGGAGGCCATACTCACCATAGAGGAAGTTCCCATAACCACAGTGGGCCTAAGAATGGAAACGGGAATGGAGTAAGCAGTAGCCAGAACCGCCCCAACCCAGCAACCCCTGCCAAGAAGGACCTGAGCCATGTTATCTGTTACAAGTGGGGGAAGACTGGGCACTACACCAACGACTGCTCTGAGTTGAAGAATGGCAATGGAAATGGAAACTCTGGGAAGAAGCCCAATCCCTTCACCAGAGGTCAGGTGAACCACATCAACATGGAGGAGATTGAAAAACAGTCTGACGCAGTGATCAGTAAGTTTTTGGTTAAGTCATTTACCGCACTCGTTCTTTTCGATACTGGTGCATCGCATTCATACATGTCAAGGGGTTGTGGAAAAGTTTAAGTTACCAACCTTAGCCCTTAGTTCACCCATGTTAGTAAGCTCGCCAGGAACAGAATATATGGCCAGCTGATACGTCTCCAACGTATCTATAATTTTTTATTGTTCCATGCTATTATATTATCTATTTTGGATGTTTATGGGCTTTATTATACACTTTTATATTATTTTTGGGACTAACCTATTAACAGGAGGCCCAGCCCAAATTACTGTTTTCTTGCCTATTTCAGTGTTTCAAAGAAAAGGAATGTCAAACGGAGTCCAAACGGAATGAAACCTTCGGGAGAGTTATTTTTGGAACGGAAGCAATCCAGGAGACTTGGAGTAGACATCAGGGAGGCACGCCTGCCCCCTGGGCACGCCCCCACCCTCGTGGGCCCCTCGTGGCTCCCCTGACCGACTTCTTTCGCCTATATATGTCCATATACCCTAAAAACATCGAGGGACATAATAGAGGAGTTCCACCGCCAGAAGCCTCCGTAGCCACCGAAAACCAATCTAGACCCATTCCGCCCCTGCCGGAGGGGGGAATCCCTATCCAGTGGCCATCTTCATCATCCCGACGCTCTCCATGACGAGGAGGGAGTAGTTCTCCCTCAAGGCTGAGGGTATGTACCAGTAGCTATGTGTTTGATCTCTCTCTCTCTCTCTCTCTCGTGTTCTTGAGGTGGTACGATCTTGATGTATCATGAGCTTTGCTATTATAGTGGGATCTTATGATGTTTCTCCCCCTCTACTCTCTTGTAATGGATTGAGTTTTTCCTTTGAAGATATCTTATCGGATTGAGTCTTTAAGGATTTGAGAACACTTGATGTATGTCTTGCACGTGTTTATCTGTGGTGACAATGGGATATCATGTGATGCACTTGATGTATGTTTTGGTGATCAACTTGTGAGTTCCGTTACCTCGTGAACTTATGCATAGGGGTTGGCACATGTTTTCATCTTGACTCTTCGATAGAAACTTTGGGCACTCTTTGAAGTTCTTTGTGTTGGTTGAATAGATGAATTTGAGATTGTGTGATGCATATCGTATAATCATACCCACGGATACTTGAGGTGACATTGGAGTATCTAGGTGACATTAGGGTTTTGGTTGATTTGTGTCTTAAGGTGCTATTCTAGTACGAACTCTATGATAGATTGAACGGAAAGAATAGCTTCGTGTTATTTTACTATGGACTCTTGAATAGATCGATCAGAAAGGATAACTTTGAGGAGGTTTCATACCCTACAATAATCTCTTCGTTTGTTCTTCGCTATTAGTGACTTTGGATTGACTCTTTGTTGCATGTTGAGGGATAGTTATATGATCCAATTATGTTATTATTGTTGAGAGAACTTGCACTAGTGAAAGTATGAACCCTATGCCTTGTTTCAACACATTGCAATACCGTTTGTGCTCATTTTTATCATTAGTTACCTTGCTGTTTTTATAATTTCAGATTACAAAAACCTATATCTACTATCCATATTGCACCTGTATCACCATCTCTTCGCCGAACTAGTGCACCTATACAATTTACCATTGTATTGGGTGTGTTGGGGACACAAGAGACTCTTTGTTATTTGGTTGCAGGGTTGTTTGAGAGAGACCATCTTCATCCTACGCCTCCCACGGATTGATAAACCTTAGGTCATCCACTTGAGGGAAATTTGCTACTGTCCTACAAACCTCTGCACTTGGAGGCCCAACAACGTCTACAAGAAGAAGGTTGTGTAGTAGACATCAAGTTCTTTTCTAGCGTCGTTGCTGGGGAGGTTAGCGCTTGAAGGTATATCTTTAGATCTTGCAATCGAATCTTTTTTTCTTGTTTTAGCATTAGTTTGTTTTATAAAAGAAAACTAAAAAATGGAATTGAGTTTGCCTCACACGCTTCATCTTTTTAATATCTTTCGTGAGAACGATGGAAAGGAAAATTGTGCTCAAGTGCTAGAAGAAGAAGTTTATAAAATGTTTGGCACTAAATCTTTGAATGATGAGCATGATTGCAATGTTATTAGTATGAACTCTTTGAATATCCATAGTACTAATGATGATTGCACTAGTCATGATGAAAATATCTCTTATAAGCATGTCGATTTTTGTGGAGTGCATAGATTTTGCAAGTACATACCAAGCAGGGAAGATAGATTTTGCAAGAGGCATAAGTATTTGGAAACTAAATGGTTGCAAGAAAGGCTAGATGTTTGTGCTGAACATTTAAACTTTCTTAGCCGTACTTGTGAACTTTGCAATGAACGTGATCATTTCAGTACCCAATGCAAATTGTTTCATGATCGTATCGTGTCCAAACATTGTGATGACTTAATTTCCCTTGCACATCATAATGAACTTAGTTTGCTCTTGGGTTATGAAGAAATGAAACGTATATCTAAGGTTATTCCAGAATTTTCCCTTGATAGAGTTCATAATTTTGATCTAGAGGAAATTTATATGTATTGTGCGGTGAATTGCATTGAAAATCCTTATATTGCCAAGTATATAAAGAAAAGAACACAAATAGAAGATGAAGAGAATACTAATGAAAGGGAAGAGACTTCCCAATATCCTCCTATTATTTCTTATGATGAATTAGGGAACGAGGAGGAGCTTTCTATTCAACCAATCTCATTAATAAGGAGCTCAAAAGACAGGGTTAAACCCACACATGATGTGAAGAAGAAAAAGAAAGGACGGAGAAGTAAAGGTAGAACGGTATTGCATCATGCTTTTATATCGATATTTATTGCATTATGGGCTGTTATTACACATTATGTCACAATACTTATGCCTATTCTCTCTTATTTTACAAGGTTTACATAAAGAGGGAGAATGCCGGCAGCTGGGATTCTGGGCTAGAAAAGGAGCAAATATTAGAGACCTATTCTGCACAGCTCCAAAAATCCTGAAACTTCACGGAAGACGTTTTCAGAATATATAAAAAATACTGAGCGCAAGAAGTTCACCAAGGGGGCCACACCCTGCCCACGAGGGTGGGGGGCGCGCCCTACCCCCCTAGGCGCACCCCTGTACCTCGTGGGCCCCCTGGTGGCCCTCCGATGTCCATCTTCTGCTATATGGATTCTTTCGATGAGAAAAAAAATCATAAGCCATCTTCTCGGACAAAACTCCGCCACCACGAGGCGGAACCTTGGCGGATCCAATTTAGGGCTCCGGCAGAGCTGTTCTGCCAGGGAAACATCCCCCCGGGAGGGGGAAATCATCGCCATCGTCATCACCAACGCTCCTCTCGTCCGGAGAGGGCAATCTCCATCAACATATTCATCGGCACCATCTCCTCTCAAAACCCTAGTTTATCTCTTGTATCCAATTCTTGTCTCCAAGTCCGGGATTGGTACTAGTAGGTTGCTAGTAGTGTTAATTACTCCTTGTAGTTGATGCTAGTTGGTTTATTTGGTGGAAGATCATATGTTCAGATCCTATATGAGTATTAATACCCCTCTGATTATGAACATGAATATGCTTTGTGAGTAGTTAAGTTTGTTCTTGAGGACATGGGAGAAGTCTTGCTATTAGTAGTCATGTGAATTAGGTATTCGTTTGATATTTTGATGACATGTATGTTGTCTCTCCTCTAGTGGTGTTATGTGAAAGTCGACTACATAACACTTCACCATGATTTGGGCCTAGAGGAAGGCATTGGGAAGTAATAAGTAGATGATGGGTTGCTAGAGTGGCAGAAGCTTAAACCCTAGTTTTATGAGTTGCTTCGTAAGGGGTTGATTTGGATCCATATGTTTCATACTATGGTTAGGTTTACCTTGATACTTTTGTTGTAGTTGCGGATGCTTGCAATAGAGGTTAATCATAAGTGGGATGCTTGTCCAAGTAAGGACAGCACCCAAGCACCGGTCCACCCACATACCAAATTATCAAAGTACCGAACGCGAATCATATGAACATGATGAAAACTAGCTTGACGATATTCCCATGTGTCCTCGGGAGTGCTTTTCTCATATAAGAGTTTGTCCAGGCTTGTCCTTTGCTACAAAAAGGATTGGGCCACCTTGCTGCACTTTATTTACTTTTGTTACTTGTTACTCGTTACAAATTATCCTATCACAAAACTATCTGTTACCTATTATTTCAGTGCTTGCAGAGAATACCTTGCTGAAAACCGCTTATCATTTCCTTCTGCTCCTCGTTGGGTTTGACACTCTTACTTGTCGAAAGGACTACGATAGATCCCCTATACTTGTGGGTCATCAAGACTCTTTTCTGGCACCGTTGCCGGGGAGTGAAGCGCCTTTAGTAGGTGGAATTTGGTAGGGAAAAATTTATATAGTATGCTGAAATTTACTGTCACTTGTTACTATGGAAAGTAATCCTCTGAGGGGCTTGTTCGGGGTATCTTCACCCCGACCAGTAGAGCAAAGAGTTGCTCCTCAACCTACTGAACCTACTAAAAATGAAAATGTCTACTTTGAAATTCCTTCGGGTATGATAAAAAACTGCTAGCTAATCCTTTTGTAGGAGAGGGAACAAAGCATCCTGATGAGCATCTAATATATGTGGATGAAGTTTGTGGATTATTTAAGCTTGCAGGTGTACCCGGAGATGTTCTTAAGAAGAAGGTCTTCCCTTTATCTTTGAAGGGAGATGCATCGACATGGTATAGGCTATGTGATGATATGGGGTCATGGAACTACAAACGATTGAAATTGGAATTTCATCAGAAGTTTTATCCTATGCATCTTGTTCATCGTGATCGCAATTATATATATAATTTTTGGCCTCGCAAAGGAGAAAGCATCGCTCAAGCTTGGGGAGGCTTAAATCAATGTTATATCCATGCCCCAATCATGAGCTCTCAAGACAAATGATTATTCAAAATTTTTATGCTTGGCTTTCTGATAGCAATCGCACCATGCTTGATACTTCTTGCGCTGGCTCTTTTATGATGAAGACTATTGAATTCAAATGGGATTTATTGGAAAGAATTAAATGCAACTCTGAAGATTGGGACCTCGACAAAGGTAAGGAGTCAGGTAAGACACCTAGGTTTGATTGTGTTAAATCTTTTATGGATACTGTTGTTTTCCATAAATTTAGCACTAAATATGGACTTGACTCTGAGATCTGAGATAGTAGCTTCTTTCTATGAATCTTTTTCTACTCATGTTGATCTCCCCAAGGAGAAGTGGTTTAAATACCATCCTCCCATAGAAGTAAAAGTAGATGCACCTATTAAAGTTGAAGAAAAGACTGTCACTTATAATGATCCTATTATTCCTACTGTTTATGTTGAGAAACCACCTTTTCCTGTCAGGATAAAGGATCACGCTAAAGCTTCAACGGTGGTTCATAAAAGCAATATTAAAACTTATACACCTCCTGAGAAAATTAAAGTTGAACCTGATATTGCTATTGTTAAAGATCTCTTGGCTGATAATATTGATGGGCATGTTATTTATTTCTATGATGAAACTGCTAGAATTGCTAAACCTTGTGCTAAAGATAAACCTAGACCTGTGGTAGGCATGCCTGGTATTTCTGTTAAAATAGGAGATCATTGTTATCATGGTTTATGTGATATGGGTGCCAGTACTAGTGCAATACCTATTAGCCTATATAGAGAAATTATGCATGATATTGCACCTGTTGAGTTAGAAGATATTGATGTCACAATTAAACTTGCCAATAGAGATACTATTTCACCAATGGGAATTGTTAGAGATGTTGAAGTCTTGTGTGGGAAAACAAAATATCCTGCTGATTTTCTTGTTCTTGGTTCCCCACAAGATAGCTTTTGTCCCATTATATTTGGTAGACCCTTCTTGAACACTGTTAATGCTAAGATAGATTGCAAAAAGGATGTTGTTACTATCGGTTTAGATGATATGTCTCATGAATTTAATTTCTCTAAATTTAGTAGACAACACCGTGAAGAAGAATTACCTAGTAAGGATGAAATTATTGGTCTTGCTTGTATTGACGTACCTCCTAGTGATCCTTTAGAACAATATTTGCTAGACCATGAAAATGATATGTTTATGAATGGAAGAAGGGAAATAGATGAAGTATTCTTTAAACGGGAACCTATTCTGAAACACAATTTGTCTGTTGAAATCCTAGGGGATACTCCTCCACCCAAGGGTGATCCTGTGCTTGAGCTTAAACCATTGCCTGATACTCTTAAATATGCTTATCTTGATGAGAAAAAGATATATCCTGTTATTATTAGTCCTAACCTTTTAGAGCATGAGGAAGAGAGATTATTGAAAACTCTGAAGAAGCACCGTGCTGCTATTGGGTATACTCTTGATGATCTTAAGGGCATTAGTCCCACTCTATGTCAACATAAAATAAATTTGGAAGAAGATGCTAAACCAGTTCGTGATCATCAACGACGGCTGAATCCTAAAATTAAAGAAGTGGTAAGAAAGGAAATACTAAAGCTCCTTGAGGCAGGTATAATCTATCCTGTTGCTGATAGTAAGTGGGTAAGTCCTGTCCATTGTGTCCCTAAGAAGGGAGGTATTACTGTCGTTCCTAATGATAAAGATGAATTGATTCCTCAAAAAATTATTATAGGTTATAGGATGGTAATTGATTTCCGCAAAATAAATAAGGCCACTAAAAAGGATCATTACCCCTTACCTTTTATCGATCAAATGCTAGAAAGATTATCCAAACATACACATTTTTGCTTTCTAGATGGTTATTCTGGTTTCTCTCAAATACCTGTGTCAGCTAAAGATCAATCAAAGACTACTTTTACTTGCCCTTTTGGTACTTTTTCTTATAGACGTATGCCTTTTGGTTTATGTAATGCACCTGCTACCTTTCAAAGATGCATGATGGATATATTCTCTGACTTTTGTGAAAAGATTTGTGAGGTTTTCATGGACGATTTCCCCGTCTAAGGATATTCTTTTGATGATTGCTTGAGCAACCTCGATCGAGTTTTGTAGAGATGTGAAGAAACTAATCTTGTCTTGAATTGGGAAAAGTGCCACTTTATGGTTAATGAAGGTATTGTCTTGGGGCATAAAGTTTCCAAAAGAGGTATTGAGGTTGATAAAGCCAAGGTTGATGCTATTGAGAAGATGCCATGTCCCAAGGACATCAAAGGTATAAGAAGTTTCCTTGGTCACGCCGGATTTTATAGGAGGTTCATTAAGGACTTCTCAAAAATTTCTCGGCCTCTGACTAATTTATTACAAAAAGATGTACCATTTGTCTTTGATGATGATTGTGTAGAAGCATTTGAAATACTTAAGAAAGCATTGATCTCTGCACCTATTGTTCAGCCACCTGATTGGAATTTACCCTTTGAAATTATGTGTGATGCTAGTGATTATGCTGTAGGTGCTGTTCTAGGGCAAAGAGTTGATAAGAAATTAAACGTTATTCAATATGCTAGTAAAACCCTAGACAATGCTCAAAGAAATTATGCTACTACTGAAAAAGAATTCTTAGCAGTTGTATTTGCTTGTGATAAGTTCAGACCTTATATTGTTGATTCTAAAGTAACTATTCACACTGATCATACTGCTATTAAATATCTTATGGAAAAGAAAGATGCTAAACCTAGACTTATTAGATGGGTTCTCTTGCTACAAGAATTTGACTTACATATTGTTGATAGAAAGGGAGCTGAGAACCCCGTTGCAGACAACTTGTCTAGGTTAGAAAATGTTCTTGATAACCCACGACCTATTGATGATAGCTTTCCTGATGAGCAATTAAATGTCATAAATGCTTCTCATACTGCTCCATGGTATGCTGATTATGCTAATTACATTGTTGCTAAGTTTATACCACCTAGTTTCACATAGCAGCAAAACAAAAAGTTCTTCTATGATTTGAGGCATTACTTTTGGGATGACCCACATCTTTATAAAGAAGGAGTAGATGGTGTTATTAGATGTTGTGTACCTGAGCATGAACAGGAACAGATTCTACGCAAGTGTCACTCCGAAGCTTATGGAGGACACCATGCTGGAGATAGAACTGCACATAAGGTATTGCAATCTGGTTTTTATTGGCCTACTCTCTTCAAGGATGCCTGTAAGTTTGTCTTATCTTGTGATGAATGTCAAAGAATTGGTAATATTAGTAGACGTCAAGAAATGCCTCTGAACTATTCACTCATTATTGAACCATTTGACGTTTGGGGCTTTGACTATATGGGACCTTTTCCTTCCTCTAATGGATATACACATATTTTAGTTCATGTTGATTACGTTACTAAGTGGGTAGAAGCTATTCCAACTAGTAGTGCTGATCATAACACTTCTATTAAAATGCTTAAAGAAGTTATTTTTCCAAGATTTGGAATCCCTAGATATTTAATGACTGATGGTGGTTCACATTTTATTCATGGTGCTTTCCGTAAAATGCTTGCTAAATATGATGTTAATCATAGAATTGCATCTCCTTATCACCCACAGTCTAGTGGTCAAGTAGAATTGAGTAATAGAGAGCTCAAATTAATTTTGCAAAAGACTGTTAATAGATCTAGAAAGAATTGGTCCAAGAAACTTGATGATGCATTATGGGCCTATAGAACTGCATATAAAAATCCTATGGGTATGTCTGCGTATAAAATGGTTTATGGAAAAGCATGTCACTTACCTCTTGAACTAGAACACAAGGCATATTGGGCTACTAAAGAACTCAATTATGATTTTAAACTTGCCGGTGAGAATAGGTTATTTGATATTAGCTCACTCGATGAATGGAGAACCCAAGCCTACGAAAATGCCAAGTTGTTTAAAGAAAAAGTTAAAAGATGGCATGATAAAAGGATACAAAAGCATGAGTTTAATGTAGGTGATTATGTATTGCTATACAACTCTCGTTTAAGATTTTTTGTAGGAAAACTTCTCTCTAAATGGGAAGGTCCTTACGTTATCGAGGAGGTATATCATTCCGGTGCCATAAAAATCAACAACTTCGAAGGCACAAATCCGAAGGTGGTGAACGGTCAAAGAATCAAACATTATATCTCAGGTAATTCCATAAATGTTGAAACCAATGTTATTGAAACCGTAACCCCGGAGGAATACATAAGGGACACTTTCCGGAACATTTCAGACCCCGAAAAGGAATAGGTATGTGGTACGGTAAGTCAATCGACTCCAAAACAGTTTTTAAGGCAATATTTCTCCATTTTGGAATATTTAGAAAAATAGAAAAATAAGCAGCAGTCCGGGAAGGACACGAGGCCTCCACGAGGGTGGAGGGCGCGCCCTACCCTACCGGGCGTGCCCCTACCTCGTGGGCACCTCGTGCGCTTTCCGGACTCCGTTTTCTTGCACGACGCATATTTTGGTCAGTAAAAATTCATTATATAATCTCCCGGGGGTTTTGACCCCCGTATCACACAACTATCCTCTGTTTGTGTTTCGAGCTGTTGCTGCTGCAGATTAGAGCAAGATGTCTTCGCAAGAGTCAGTCGGGGAGAGCCGGGTGTCTCATCCGGCACTAAGATCAATGACAAACAATAGTGTTGACCTCTTTGGGCCAGCAACGGAGGAAGAGGTGGATGTTGATTTGAAGAGGATAGATGCCATGGAAGAGGATCAAGAAGTCACTTCCCGCTTCCGAGTTGGATTGACAACAGGAGAACTGCAGAGCTCGGCTATTCCAAACTCGGTTATCCCTTCCAATGTTAGATTTCTTTCTTATGAGATTGTGAAAAAGAGTGTCACTGGTTCTCCCGCAGCTATGCAGCACCCTTGGGTGTAGGGAGCTTTGGCTGTTACAGGAAAACTCCGAAAGGAAATAATGGACCTCAAGCAGCAAGTCAATAAGCTCGAGGAGGAGAATTGTATCTTGAGGGGCATCATCGCCAAGAATATCACATCACCATCCCCAAAAAGAGAGACATAATCACATGGGTATGGGCACTCCCCTTGGCAACTGCCAAGCTTGGGGGAATGCCCCGGTATCGTATCACCATCACTTTTATCTTTACCGTTTTTCTTAGTTCGATCCTTTTGATAATATCTTGATCTAGTAGGATAAAATTTTAGTATGATCTAGTTGTGAGTTTTGCTTTATGATCCCTCTATGTAATCGAGTCCGTGAGCTATATATAATAAAGATTAGTGTTGAGTCAAAGGCTTGATTATTTTGCCATGATCCTAAGTGAATAAAAGAAAAGAGAAAGAGTATAAAAAGAAATAAAAGAGATCATATGGATCTTATGGAGAGTAATGAGCTCACATAGAAAGAGTATGATGAATAAAAGTTGTTGATAGTTGACAAACATAGTTTTGGTCATTGTTGCAATTAATAGGAAGTAATAAAGAAAGACATGTCTTCACTTGTAAATATACTATCTTGGACATCTTTTATGATTGTGAGCACTCATTAAAATATGACACGCTAAAGAGTTGATGTCTGACAAGGAAGACAACGTAATGGGTTATGTTTTCTTACATCTAAGATAAATTATATTGTCATGGATCATCCAACATGGTTGATCTTGCCTTTCCACCTAATGCTAGCCAAATTCATCGCACCAAGTAGAGATACTACTTGTGCTTCCAAATACCCTTAAACCAGTTTTGCCATGAGAGTCCACCACACCTACCTATGGATTGAGTAAGATCCTCCAAGTAAGTTGTCATCGGTGCAAGCAACAAAAATTTCTCTCTAAATATGTATGACTTATTAGTGTGGGAGAAAATAAGCTTTATACGATCGTGTGATATGGAAGAAATAAAAGCGACAGACTACATAATAAAGGTCCATATCACAAGTGGCAATATAAAGTGACGTTCTTTCGCATTAAGATTTTGTGCATCCAACCATAAAATCGCATGACAACCTCTGCTTCCCTCTGCGAAGGGCCTATCTTTTACTTTTATCTCCTACCTTGCATAAGAGTCATGGTGATCTTCACCCTTCCTTTTTACATTTTATCCTTTGGCAGCACAGTATGTTGGAAAGATCCTGGTATATGTGGCAAATTGGATGCGAGTTTTCATGAACTATTATTGTTGACATTACCCTTGAGGTAAAACGTTGGGAGGAAAAACTATAAGCCCCTATCTTTCTCTGTGTCTGATTAAAACTCCATACCCATAAGTATTGCGTGAGTGTTAGCAATTGTGAAAGACTATATGATAGTTGAGTATGTGGACTTGTTGAAAAGCTCTTATACATTGAATCTTTCCTATGTTATGATAAATTGCAATTGCTCCAATGACTGAGATTATAGTTTGTTAGTTTTCAATGAAGTTTACGATTCATACTTGAAATTGTGATTGAATTATTACTCTAGCATAAGAAATCATATGACAAGAATTATATAAGTTGTTGTTCTTAGAATGATCATGATGCCCTCATGTCCGTATTTTATTTTTATCTACACCTCTATTTCTAAACATGTGGACATATTTTTCGATTTCGGCTTTCGCTTGAGGACAAGCGAGGTCTAAGCTTGGGGGAGTTGATACGTCCATTTTGCATCATGCTTTTATATCGATATTTATTGCATTATGGGCTGTTATTACACATTATGTCACAATACTTATGCCTATTGTCTCTTATTTTACAAGGTTTACATGAAGAGGGAGAATTCCGACAGCTGGGATTCTGGGCTGGAAAAGGAGCAAATATTATAGACCTATTCTGCACAGCTCCAAAAGTCCTGAAACTTCACGGAAGACGTTTCCAGAATATATAAAAGATACTGAGTGCAAGAAGTTCACCAGGGGGGCACACCCTGCCCACGTGGGTGGGGGGCGCGCCCTACCCCCCTAGGCGCGCCCCCTACCTCGTGGGCCCCCTGGTGGCCCTCTGATGTCCATCTTCTGCTACATGGAGTCTTTCGATGAGAAAAAAATCATAAGCCATCTTCTCGGACGAAACTCCGCCGCCACGAGGCGGAACCTTGGCGGATCCAATCTAGGTTTCCGGTAGAGCTGTTCTGCCGGGGAAACTTCCCTTCGGGAGGGGGAAATCATCACCATTGTCATCACCAACGCTCCTCTCATCGGGAGAGGGCATTCTCCATCACATCTTCATCAGCACCATCTCCTATCAAAACCCTAGTTCATCTCTTGTATCCAATTCTTGTCTCCCAAGTCCGGGATTGGTTCTAGTAGGTTGCTAGTAGTGTTAATCACTCCTTGTAGTTGATGCTAGTTGGTTTATTTGGTGGAAGATCATATGTTTAGATCCTATATGCATATTAATACCCCTCTGATTATTAACATGAATATGCTTTGTGAGTAGTTACGTTTGTTCCTGAGGACATGGGAGAAGTCTTGCTATTAGTAGTCATGTGAATTTGGTATTCGTTCGATATTTTGATGAGATGTATGTTATCTCTCCTCTAGTGGTGTTATGTGAAAGTCGACTACATAACACTTCACCATGATTTGGGCCTAGAGGAAGGCATTGGGAAGTAATAAGTAGATGATGGGTTGCTAGAGTGACAGAAGCTTAAACCCTAGTTTATGCGTTGCTTCGTAAGGTGCTGATTTGGATCCATATGTTTCATGCTATGGTTAGGTTTACCTTAATACTTTTGTTGTAGTTGCGGGTGCTTGCAATATAGGTTAATCATAAGTGGGATGCTTGTCCAAGTAAGGACAGTACCCAAGCACTGGTTGTCTTGGTTCTAAGCCTGACAGTAATGTAGGGGGGTAGGTATGGAGAGGCAAGATCTTAGCTATGGAGTAGTTGTAAGCACACGAGGTTTATGAGTTCAGGCCCTTCTCGGAGGAAGTAATAGCCCTACGTCTCGGATCTCGGAGGCGGTCGACTGGATTATGTGTGTATGAATTACAGGGGTGCGAACCCTTTACACTGAGGAGGGGGGTGGCTTATATAGAGTTCGTCGGACCCCTTCGGCCCTCAGTTGTGCAGGGTTTTAAATACATTAAGGTCGGGCTTTACTGGTAACGCCCCTAATAAAGTGCTATGATGACCATAAAAGCTACTTAATAACCGACCGTTAGCGTGCGGAGTGGCTTTAGGTCTCCTGGCCGTCGAGTGGTTGGGTCATGGTCGAGTGATTGCTTCTTGGTCGAGTGTCTTCGAGTCTGTCGAGTGGAACACCTCCAAGACAATTGAAAGGTCATTTCTTCTAGAGATGTCCTTGGGTAGGGCAGTTGGGAAAGGTCCATGACCCTACCCTAGGTACATAGCTTCATCATTAGCCCCCGAATGGATCAAGGTTTGAGTGGGGAAGGAGTTGAGAATTTCTCCGACTCATTTTCTATGCCATGAGCATATCTTGTTTCGGATCAACGAACCTGAGTGATGACAGCAACTTCCTTTTCAGTCGCCTTGATCCATTCTTAGTTTTTTGTCGAGTGAGTTTCTTTACTTGAAAGGCTCCGAGTGACGGCATGGAGGAGATCTTCCGTCTGACAAGTTGTTCTGCTGCCCGCAGATTTCGCGGGATTCAGATTTTGGGAAGCGCGCGGGATGGGGGAGGCCGCAGTAATCAGATGGGATAGGGCGGAGCCGCCTCGATCTCTGCGCCACCTTTTTCGCCATGTATCGCGCGTGCAATTTTAGTGGATTTGACAGGACCGCCCGGGCCTACCAGTCAGCCACTCGGAAGCGACCTCATATAAGGCGTTGGACGGGGGTTTCTTGAACAGTGCGTTCCCATTCCCTCTTCTCCTCTTAAAGCTTCTTCGTCGCGCTCGCTCTCGCCCCAGCGCTGCCGCTCCGTACGCGTCTCGCCGGCGACGATGGGGAAGGAGAAGACGATGGCTCTGGAGCGGGCAAAGAAGGCGATGGCAAAGGCAAAGGGGAAGGCGAACAGTCGGGGTGGATCTTCCTCGCGAGCTGGCCTGCCGAAGGGCTGGATCCATAGCGACTGGATCCGCTCAGTGATCCGCCAAGAAGACCTCGACGACCTAGCCGAAGGAGGGCTGATCCCCCATGGATCGGCGCGGCTTCCGAGGAAGGAGTCTGAGCCACAACCTCGGGAGGGTGAGCACGTTCTCCTTGCCACCCACGTCGACCGTGGATTTTCCTTGCCTCCTCACCCTTTCTTTCGGGGGTTTCTGAATTTCTTTGGGGCACAACTCCACCACTTCACTCCCAACACAATCGTGTATCTTGTTGCTTTTGTGTCTCTGTGCGAGAATTTCTTGGGTTGTCGGCCTCACTGGGGTCTTTTCAAGCACATTTTCACCTGTCGTTCTCAGACGGTGAAAAAGGCCAATCCGAGTGACGAGAGAACACAAGTGATTCAGATGTGTGGGGGTCTTGGTGTTCAGATGAGAGGGAAAAGTTCCTTTCCAGCCATGATTCTTCCCGACTCGGTTCACGGATGGCAGTCGATCTGGTTTTACTGCAAAGACCAGTCGATGCCAGGCCAGTCGACTGGCCTCCCTCCTTTTACCATGGACCGAGTGAGGAAACCCTCCTCTTTGAAGGTGCTCCCGGAGGAGAAGGCGCAGGTTAGGGTGCTGGTCGAACGAGTGGTCCAGCTTATCCATGACGGAGTCACCGGTATGGATCTCTTGGAGGTTTTCCTTCAGCGGCGCATCCAGCCTCTTCAAGCCCGAGACCATCCGATGTGGATGTATTCGGGTCTTGACGACACCACTCGGATTCACCCGGAGGAGGTCGATGACGACACACTGGAGAAGTGGCTATCGGGCATGACCGGCAACAAGGACAACCCCAGGGAAGCCAGGAGAGTTCCTCCATTTGACCAGTCCCATGTACCAGAGAAGGTCCGATTCTGAGCTTTTGATTGTAATCTGAATTCACTCGCGCAGCTGCCTATACTGCGTCGACTGACTTTGTTCTCCCTGCTTTCTTTCAGGCCCTTATCGAAATGTATTCAATGCCCAACGGAGAGCAAGAGCAGGACCCGGAAGGAGAGGCGAGCGGCGGCGACAGTGGCGAATGAGATTCTGACGGTGAAGGGGGCGAAGAAAGCGACGACCCAAGTGACGAAGAAGAAGTCGAGTCGCATCCTCACAGGGAGAGAAGGTCCAAGCTTGACCAAGAATGACCGAGCGCCCGTGAAAAGGCGATTGCTCAGGCTGGTCAGTCTTCAAAGCGTCCTCGGACCTCTTCGCCAACTCCGACTGAAAAAGCATCAAAGCATCCCAAATTTGCATAGCCGAAGCTTCGGAAGGCGTTGCCGAAGATTAAGATTGACATCCCCATTGCTTCTGCGTGAGTGTCTCCCTTTGTATTCACCCGACGCCCCGTGCTGTTTGTTTTTCTTGTTTTAACCGGACGAACTTTGGAACTGGCAGCGCTGCTACTTCCGGGACCTCAGCTTACAGGGACGATGATGAGGTAATGGAGGATGTGGTCACTTCCAATCTGGGTATGATTTCTGCCATTCTGTCTTTATTTGATCGACTCAACTGCAATGTGTACCATTGGGTGATGTGATTTTGGCAATTGAACTTTGAATAGCTCCTAACATTATTGACCTCCCTGATGATGATGATGAAGAGCCCGAGAGGCCTTTGACGAGGAAAAATAGGCAAGATCCTGCAAGCAAGGTGCCACAGTCGACGCCGAGGGCGGAACCAGTCGTTCAGGACGCTGGTGATGCCAATCGGGGTTCTGTTACCTTCGTCATGCCATTGTCGAGTGCCTTGCCTTCTTCGTCGACTGCTCAGGCCCATGTCGACCCACCTTCAGTTTTTGCGACCCATCATGTCCCAAAGGACAAAGTGAATGCAGCCAAGGAAGCCATACGCCAGGCGGGCATTATGATGGAGAAGATGAAGACGGTGCGGGACGCCAGTCAGGCCGCCTACGACGCCAGCTCGGCTCTCCAAAGCAACGTTAAGGTTAGTTGGTCGCCGCTTGTTCTGTTAGGATATGCTATCTGAAGACTCTCTTTCCAAAAATCTTTGCATCTGTACACCCACTGGGTGCGTCGATTGAATTTTTGAACCAGTGGGGGCACGCTGAGTGCACCCACTGGGTGTAGTCCCCGAGAGTACGGTGGACTGTTGGCAGTCGACTGTAGTCTTTGTATTTTGATTCTTTCGCTCGATGTGGTCTGGCCGCGTCGAGTGTAAACCGAGCTGGTAGTTTGTCTCTTCTGCTCGGTCTGGGCGAGTGGGATCAGAACCAGTGGGGGCACGCCAAGTGCACCCACTGGGTGTAGTCCCCGAGACCGCGGTCGTCTGCTAGCAGTCGACTGTGGTCTGAGTTCTTCTTTCTCTCCCCTTTTTTTAACTCCCTGCACTCGACTCCGGCGGGCCGGTCCAGTGGGATCATAACCGATGGGGGCACGCAAAGTGCACCCACTGGGTGTAGTCCCCGAGACTATGGTGGACTGCGGGCAGTCGACCGTAGTCTTAATATTTGTTGTCTTTGTCGTTTTTCGCTGTAAAATAACTTCTCCTCCCTGATTGCAGAAATCTTGTGATCTTGGAGCTCGCTTTGCTGACTTGGAGAAACAGCAGATCCAGCTGAACCTTGACTTGGAATTGGCCAAGACAGAGCTGCAAAAGGCCAAGGACAACGCCAATGGTAAGACGAGCTTGACGACTGGTTTGTCTTAGGCTTGAGTACCCTTCTGCTCTTTCTGAATCAAGCACCATTTCTTTGCATAAAAACCGAGAGAAGCTCTGGCGAAGAAGGATCAGGATTTGGCTGCTGCTCAAAAGGAAGCTGACGACAGAACCGCTCTGGCTGAACAGAAACTGGCTTCGCTCGGCCAGTTGGAAGAAGAGAACACCAAGATGAAATCTGCTCTGAACGAAGCCAACAAGGAGTGCACGCGCTTGAAGAAGGACAATCTCAACCTGTACGAGGATATGGAAGCCATCGCTCGCAGGAGGGACGATATGGAGAGCTACCTGAGGAGCCTTGCCAAGAAGTTGTTCATCAAGCTTGAAGGTACATATTTTGTTCTGACTGATGTTTTTTGTCGACTCAGCGTACGAAAATTGACTTATCCTTGGATCGTGAATGCAAAGTTTTGCCAGAACTTCAAGGAGGAGACTGGGCGGATTGATCCAGGTTTGGACCCAATCAATTCTCCCGTGAAAGATGAAACGGCCATGAACCAGCTCCGACTGGAATCCCGCATCGACGGTGTTGTGGACTACTTGGCTCGACTGAAGGTCGCCATGTCACGGATCGACACGGCACTTTGGCCAGAGGCCACGCTCCAGAATGATCTTGAGTCCCTGATGACTCGACTCAACGAGATCCCTGATCGAGTGCAGGAGTGGAAGAAATCTTCTGCCCGGTGTGGTGCTGATGTGGCTCTGTCTTTGGTTCATGTCCACTGCAAGGAGGTGCAACAAGATAAGCTGGCAGCGATCAAGGTCGCCAACACCCAGAAGCATGACTTCCGAACTTTTATGGAGACTTTCATCGCTGCAGCCACTCGGATCGCCGACGGCATTGACCTGGATGAGTTCGTCCAGCCTGCCAGTCGTCCTCCTGAGGAGTGAACAAACTTTTATGCCCCACCTTAAATTTGCCTTAGAATGCCGAGTGGTTTTTGTAACCGTTAAACTCTTTTGGGCTGAATGCCCGAGCACTTCGATCTTTTGGGTTTATCGTTGAATATCTTCGTGAATCCTCCGTCGAGTGGAACTCGTTCTTTACTCGAGACAACTTTTGTATTTGTGGCGCAGCTCCGAAGGAGAAGGTAGCAGTCGACCTGCACCTCGTCGTCCTTGCAGGTCGGCGATGGAGCGCACATTGTATTTGTGGCGAAGCTCCCAAGGAGAAGGTGGCAGCAGACCTGCACCTCGTCGTCCTTGTGGAGTGGGATGGAGCGCACATTGTATTTGTGGCGAAGCTCCCAAGGAGAAGGTGGCAGTCGACCTGCACCTCGTCGTCCTTGTGGATTGAGATGTGTTTCGTACTTAGGTGAGTACTGGACTGCAGCTAAGCCCCCGAGTGGGAGGCTGGCTCACCACTCGGTAGGATTTTCAAATACTTAGGCGAATACTGGACTGCAGCTAAGCCCCCGAGTGGGAGGGTCGCTCACCACTCGGTAGGATTTTCAAATACTTAGGCGAGTACTGGACTACAGCTAAGCCCCCGGGTGGGAGGCTGGCTCACCACTCGGTAGGATTTTCGAATA